>NC_134353.1:609061214-609256214 GCF_048569485.1 Anomaloglossus baeobatrachus | reverse complement strand
AGGAGGTCAAAAGTAATTGGACAAATAAACCAAACCCAAACAAAATATTTTTAGTTTCAATATTTTGTTGCGAATCTTTTGGAGGCAATCACTGCCTTAAGTCTGGAACCCATGGACATCACCAAACGCTGGGTTTCCTCCTTCTTAATGCTTTGCCAGGCCTTTACAGCCGCAGCCTTCAGGTCTTGCTTGTTTGTGGGTCTTTCCGTCTTAAGTCTGGATTTGAGCAAGTGAAATGCATGCTCAATTGGGTTAAGATCTGGTGATTGACTTGGCCATTGCAGAATGTTCCACTTTTTTGCAGTCATGAACTCCTGGGTAGCTTTGGCTGTATGCTTGGGGTCATTGTCCATCTGTACTATGAAGCGCCGTCCGATCAACTTTGCGGCATTTGGCTGAATCTGGGCTGAAAGTATATCCCGGTACACTTCAGAATTCATCCGACTACTCTTGTCTGCTGTTATGTCATCAATAAACACAAGTGACCCAGTGCCATTGAAAGCCATGCATGCCCATGCCATCACGTTGCCTCCACCATGTTTTACAGAGGATGTGGTGGGCCTTGGATCATGTGCCGTTCCCTTTATTCTCCAAACTTTTTTCTTCCCATCATTCTGGTACAGGTTGATCTTTGTCTCATCTGTCCATAGAATACTTTTCCAGAACTGAGCTGGCTTCATGAGGTGTTTTTCAGCAAATTTAACTCTGGCCTGTCTATTTTTGGAATTGATGAATGGTTTGTATCTAGATGTGAACCCTTTGTATTTACTTTCATGGAGTCTTCTCTTTACTGTTGACTTAGAGACAGATACACCTACTTCACTGAGAGTGCTCTGGACTTCAGTTGATGTTGTGAACGGGTTCTTCTTCACCAAAGAAAGTATGCGGCGATCATCCACCACTGTTGTCATCCGTGGACGCCCAGGCCTTTTTGAGTTCCCAAGCTCACCAGTCAATTGCTTTTTTCTCAGAATGTACCCGACTGTTGATTTTGCTAGTCCAAGCATGTCTGCTATCTCTCTGATGGATTTTTTCTTTTTTTTCAGCCTCAGGATGTTCTGCTTCACGTCAATTGAGAGTTCCTTAGACCGCATGTTGTCTGGTCACAGCAACAACTTCCAAATGCAAAACCACACACCTGTAATCAACCCCAGACCTTTTAACTACTTCATTGATTACAGGTTAACGAGGGAGACGCCTTCAGAGTTAATTGCAGCCCTTAGAGTCCCTTGTCCAATTACTTTTGGTCCCTTGAAAAAGAGGAGGCTATGCATTACAGAGCTATAATTCCTAAACCCTTTCTCCGATTTGGATGTGAAAACTCTCATATTGCAGCTGGGAGTGTGCACTTTCAGCCCATATTATATATATAATTGTATTTCTGAACATGTTTTTGTAAACAGCTAAAATAACAAAACTTGTGTCACTGTCCAAATATTTCTGGACCTAACTGTATATCTATCTATATATATATATATATATATATATATATATATATATATATATATATATATATATATATATATATATATATATATATATATATATATATATATATATATATATATATATATGTATATGTTAGGTCCAGAAATATTTGGACAGTGACACAAGTTTTGTTATTTTAGCTGTTTACAAAAACATGTTCAGAAATACAATTATATATATAATATGGGCTGAAAGTGCACACTCCCAGCTGCAATATGAGAGTTTTCACATCCAAATCGGAGAAATGGTTTAGGAATCATAGCTCTGTAATGCATAGCCTCCTCTTTTTTAAGGGACCAAAAGTAATAGGACAAGGGACTCTAAGGGCTGCAATTAACTCTGAAGGCATCTCCCTCGTTAACCTGTAATCAATGAAGTAGTTAAAAGGTCTGGGGTTGATTACAGGTGTGTGGTTTTGCATTTGGAAGCTGTTGCTGTGACCAGACAACATGCGGTCTAAGGAACTCTCAATTGAGGTGAAGCAGAACATCCTGAGGCTGAAAAAAAAGAAAAAATCCATCAGAGAGATAGCAGACATGCTTGGAGTAGCAAAATCAACAGTCTGGTACATTCTGAGAAAAAAGGAATTGACTGGTGAGCTTGGGAACTCAAAAAGGCCTGGGCGTCCACGGATGACAACAGTGGTGGATGATCGCCGCATACTTTCTTTGGTGAAGAAGAACCCATTCACAACATCAACTAAAGTCCAGAACACTCTCAGTGAAGTAGGTGTATCTGTCTCTAAGTCAACAGTAAAGAGAAGACTCCATGAAAGTAAATACAAAGGGTTCACATCTAGATGCATACCATTCATCAATTCCAAAAATAGACATGCCAGAGTTAAATTTGCTGAAAAACACCTCATGAAGCCAGCTCAGTTCTGGAAAAGTATTCTATGGACAGATGAGACCAAGATCAACCTGTACCAGAATGATGGGAAGAAAAAAGTTTGGAGAAGAAAGGGAACGGCACATGATCCAAGGCACACCACATCCTCTGTAAAACATGGTGGGGGCAACGTGATGGTATGGGCATGCATGGCTTTCAATGGCACTGGGTCACTTGTGTTTATCGATGACATAACAGCAGACAAGAGTAGCCGGATGAATTCTGAAGTGTACCGGGATATACTTTCAGCCCAGATTCAGCCAAATGCCGCAAAGTTGATCGGACGGCGCTTCATAGTACAGATGGACAATGACCCCAAGCATACAGCCAAAGCTACCCAGGAGTTCATGACTGCAAAAAAGTGGAACATTCTGAAATGGCCAAGTCAATCACCAGATCTTAACCCAATTGAGCATGCATTTCACTTGCTCAAATCCAGACTTAAGACGGAAAGACCCACAAACAAGCAAGACCTGAAGGCTGCGGCTGTAAAGGCCTGGCAAAGCATTAAGAAGGAGGAAACCCAGCGTTTGGTGATGTCCATGGGTTCCAGACTTAAGGCAGTGATTGCCTCCAAAGGATTCGCAACAAAATATTGAAAATAAAAATATTTTTTTTGGGTTTGGTTTATTTGTCCAATTACTTTTGACCTCCTAAAATGTGGAGTGTTTGTAAAGAAATGTGTACAATTCCTACAATTTCTATCAGATATTTTTGTTCAAACCTTCAAATTAAACGTTACAATCTGCACTTGAATTCTGTTGTAGAGGTTTCATTTCAAATCCAATGTGGTGGCATGCAGAGCCCAACTCGCGAAAATTGTGTCACTGTCCAAATATTTCTGGACCTGACTGTATATATATATAATATAATATATATGTGTGTGTGTGTGTGTGTGTGTGTGTGTGTGTGTGTGTGTGTGTGTGTGTGTGTGTGTGTGTGTGTGTGTGTGTGTATATGTATGTGTATATATATATATATATATATATATATATATAATATAATATATATATATATAATATATATGTGTGTATGTATGTATGTATATATGTATGTGTATATATATATGTATATGTATATGTATATATATATATATGTATATATACCCTTATTCTGTCTGTCTGTCTGTCTTGCTCCAAAATTCTGTCAACGCGACAAGCGTCTCATTGGCCGCCCCCCCGCACGGATTGGCCGCTCGCCCAGGCTCCGCCCCCGCACGGATTGGCCTCTCGCCCCGGCCCCCTGCATGCATTGGCAACTCGGCCACGCCCCGCCCTCCTCACGCATTGCACGCTCGCTCTGGCCCCGCCCCCTGCACGCATTCCCCGAAACGACACGGAGCCCCGACTCCCAGGTGAGTGCTGTACCCCCGGGAGCCCACATCAGCGTACGCCGCCAACCCAGCCGACACATACCCTCGCATTGCTGGGGTTGCCGGCGTACGCTGGTGTGGGTTCCCGTGCGACCGGGGGGCGGAGTACGCTGGTAACCATGTAATATTGTGTAGCATGGTTACCAGCGTACACCGGCTCCCAGGTGATTGCATCAAGGTCCTGCAGCGGCGGAACACACACACACACGCACACACATAACAAGAGACACACAACAGATCACACTCACTCTCACACACACCTCACGCACACATCAGATCGCATCCACACACTCACAACATCCCGTGATATTGCTTGCTTCTCGGCGGCGATACTGTGCGTGCAGTGACCTTCCAGGACCTGCCGGAGGATCACATGGCATGTGGTATCTCCGGATGTTGTGATTGTGTGAGCGCATATGTGCGATATCGTCAGTGTGTGTGTGAGTGTATGCGATCGGATGTGTGTGAGTGTGTTCTGATGTGTGTGTGTGTGTGTGTATGGGATCGGATCTGTGAGTGTCGGCAGAGGAGCACGGCGTGCAGCACAGCTGCTGGGACCGCCCACCGGTGGGCACAGGGAGAAGTGGGGTGTGTGTGTGAGTGTATGCGATCAGATGTGTGCGTGTATACTGTCTGATGTGTGACTGTGGAGCACGATGGGGGGTGCACAGCATGGGGGATGGAGCACGATGGGGAGTGCGCAGCATGGGGGATGGAGCACGATGGGGAGTACGCAGCATGGGGGATGGAGTACGATGGGGGGTGCGCAGCTTGGGGGATGGAGCACGATGGGGGGTGCGCAGCATGGGGGATGGAGCACGATGGGGGGTGCGCAGCATGGGGGATGGAGCACGATGGGGAGTGCGCAGCATGGGGGATGGAGCACGATGGGGAGTGCGCAGCATGGGGGATGGAGCACGGTGGGGAATGTGCAGCATGGGGGATGGAGCACGATGGGGAGTGCGCAGCATGAAGTGCGCAGCATGGGGGATGGAGCACGATGGGGGATGCGCAGCATGGGGGATGGAGCACGTTTGGGAGTGCGCAGCATGGGGGATGGAGCACGTTTGGGAGTGCGCAGCATGGGGGATGGAGCACGATGGGGAATGTGCAGCATGGGGGATGGAGCACGATGGGGAATGCGCAGCATGGGGGATGGAGCACGTTTGGGAGTGCGCAGCATAGGGGATGGAGCACGATGGGGAATGCGTAGCATGGGGGATAGAGCACGATGGGGAGTGCGCAGCATGGGGGATGGAGCACGATGGGGAATGCGCAGCATTTGGGATGGAGCACGATGGGGAGTGCGCAGCATGGGGGATGGAGCACGATGGGGAGTGCGCAGCATGGGGGATGGAGCACGATGGGGGGTGGGCAGCATGGGGGATGGAGCACGATGGGGGGTGCGCAGCATGGGGGATGGAGCACGATGGGGGGTGCACACCTCCCCCCAAAACACACACACACACCGCCACACACACACTGCACAACACACCACACACACACTGGGAACCTCTAACACCGCCCTACAGACACCCACACACACAGACAACGCCGCACACACACAACACCCAACACACAAACACCGCAACGCACACAAATATACGCACATACCGCACAACACACACATTGCACAAAACATACCTCCCACCAAAACACACACACCCCACACCCACACAAACTGCGCAACACACACACACAACGCTACAGACACACAGCGCTCCACAAACAACACAACACACACAACGCAACACACAAACAACACCGCTCTCACCCCTCGCCACACCCAGACAACACCCAGAACATGTACAGCGCCCTACACAAACACTTGGTAACTACAATATATATATATATATATATATATATATATATATATATATATATATATATATATATATATATATATATATATATATATATAATATACAAATAAGAAAGCCGCGGAGACACCATCACGTGTTTCTCAACGCTGGCAGGAAACTAGCCAGGTCTTTCACCGGGAAGGAACAACCACGGGAAGGGCAGTCTCCAGTCAAGGAGACCACCTATACCAAACATGGTATCCATCCACAGACAGCCGTTTCGGGGTATTTGCCCCTCATCAGTGTGGAGTAGGAATCTGGCTAGTGGGGGCAATGCCTAGTATAAGACTACTTAAGCAAGCATTGTTGACCTTAGGGAGATCAACATATCCACTGCGGAGACACCATCACGTGTTTCTCAACGCAGTGATTCTAGAGCATTGCCCCCTGGGAAGTATGCAAATAAGAAAGCCGCGGAGACACCATCACGTGTTTATCAACGCTGGCAGGAAACTAGCCAGGTCTTTCACCGGGAAGGAACAACCACGGGAAGGGCAGTCTCCAGTCAAGGAGACCACCTATACCAAACATGGTATCCATCCACAGACAGCCGTTTCGGGGTATTTGCCCCTCATCAGTGTGGAGTAGGAATCTGGCTAGTGGGGGCAATGCCTAGTATAAGACTACTTAAGCAAGCATTGTTGACCTTAGGGAGATCAACATATCCACTGCGGAGACACCATCACGTGTTTCTCAACGCAGTGATTCTAGAGCATTGCCCCCTGGGAAGTATGCTCTAGAATCACTGCGTTGAGAAACACGTGATGGTGTCTCCGCAGTGGATATGTTGATCTCCCTAAGGTCAACAATGCTTGCTTAAGTAGTCTTATACTAGGCATTGCCCCCACTAGCCAGATTCCTACTCCACACTGATGAGGGGCAAATACCCCGAAACGGCTGTCTGTGGATGGATACCATGTTTGGTATAGGTGGTCTCCTTGACTGGAGACTGCCCTTCCCGTGGTTGTTCCTTCCCGGTGAAAGACCTGGCTAGTTTCCTGCCAGCGTTGATAAACACGTGATGGTGTCTCCGCGGCTTTCTTATTTGCATACTTCCCAGGGGGCAATGCTCTAGAATCACTGCGTTGAGAAACACGTGATGGTGTCTCCGCAGTGGATATGTTGATCTCCCTAAGGTCAACAATGCTTGCTTATATATATATATATATATATATATATATATATATATATATATATATATATATATATATATATATATATAAACAAAAATCATACATGAACTACACAATACGTAAATTCTAGAATACCTGATGCGTAGAATCGGGCCACCTTCTAGTATATATAATAAGTATGTATGTATATGTGTGTGTGTGTGTGTGTGTGTGTGTGTGTGTGTGTGTGTGTGTGTGTGTATGTATATGTATATATATATATGTGTATATGTATATATATATATATATATATATGTGTAATGTGTGTGCACAAACTTAGACAGGAAGCAGTTGCAAAGGCAATGATGAATCATCATGGACAATATGTAATCTCTTGAATTATACTTGGAGCTTTAAAGGGGTGGTTCACCCATATATTTTATCGTCTAGTTCGATATTATATTGATAAACAATGTTTCTCTCAAATACCTTGTGTTGGCAATAGTGCCTGTGAGAGGCGCTATTGCAGACCGCTGTTCCCGCTCCAGTGACGTCTCCGTCAAATGCCGCACACGTCACATCCGTGCAGCCGGCTGTATTCTACCTCACACTGAGCTGTCAGCGTTGTTTCACCGCTATCACAGCCCATCTGCTCCCTCCTCCCCCCTCCAAGGGGGGAGGAGGAGGGAGAAGATGGGCTCAGAATGCAGCCGGCTGCACGGATGTGACATGTGCAGCACTTGACGGAGACGTCACTGGAGCGGGATCAGCGGTCTGCAACAGCGCCTGTCACAGGCACTATTGCCAACACAAGGTATTTGAGAGAAACATTGTTTCTCAATATAATATCGATCTGGACAATAAAAAATATGGGTGAACCACCCTTTTAAGTGGAACTTCAGTATGGCAATAGATGTGTATTGTTATTTTTAATCTTCCACTTAGCATAATGTTTGTTTCCATCTAGGTTTTGGTGTCAAACCAAGATATTAACTTAAAAGCCACTGATGGCAAGGAGGTACATAAGACTGTTTTACCAACAGCTGAGAAGCCTTCAGAAAATGCAATTAAGGAGAATGCGCCTCCACCAGAAAATAAAGGTATGCTTTTCTTAAGAAATAAAAAAATGGCATATACATTTATTTGTATCCACGCTTTCTCAAAGTTGCTGAGGTCAGACAACCTTGTTAGGGTCTCTCTTCATTGAGGCATTGCATCCAAACATTGAACATGAATGGAATGCTTTGAGATGTCAGATCTGTATTCCAAAACGTGAATTAAATTTAGGACAGTAAGAAAAGCTATAACTTATGACAAGTTTGTATTGCAGATTAATTTATTTAGACAATTAAGACAATACAAAGTAACACGTAGTTCAACAGTTACAGGAGCAGTGAGTGCTCTGCTTGCACGCTTACAATTTCTAATATTGATTGTGCAGTTACTGATCATTGCTAAGAAGCAATGCAGCCAACTGTGAAGACAAGAAATCTGTGCTGTCACTGGAGGAATGGATTAAATATAATGTTATATACTCTTTATCCAAAATTAATGGAGCGTGCTAGTCACGCTTTAATGGAGTGTGCTGGTCACTTGTGCAAGTGTACAGAAGTTCGTCGCGGGACTAGATGGCGATTCTTAGACGTTAAATGACGTTTCATAATATTTTTTTATTTTAAATTGTATAAAAAAAATCAAATTTTTATTTTTATATAGCGCTAACATATTCCGCAGCGCTTTACATACATCAGGAACACTGTCCCCATTGGGGCTCACAATCTAAAATCCCTATCTGTATGTTTTTGGAGTGTGGGAGGAAACCGGAGTACCCGGAGGAAACCCACGCAAACACGGGGAGAACATACAAACTCCTTGCAGATGTTGTCCTTGGTGGGATTCGAACCCAGGACCCCAGCGCTGCAAGTCAGCAGTGCTAACCACTGAGCCACCGTGCCGCCAAGAATCACTGCAAATACCCCTTTGTGAAGGGAAAATTTGCACATTGGGTATCTGAAATTTTAAGAGCCATATCTCTGCAATACAGTGGAGGCAAGAAAAACCTTTTCATCAGCTCATACAGTGTTTCCCTGGAAATAAGGCAAGAGCTTATCATTTATTTTTAATCCAAAATATGTGCTAGGGCTTAGTTGCAGGGGATGCCTTATTTTTCCATGGACAACAATCAACAAAAATCTCAACATTTATTTAAATTTGGTCATAGCCAAACCAAAGCTTTTGTTCTCCTTTCACCAACTTCTTCACAGATCATGTCTTCTGGCTCAGGAAAGAAGCATTGCTGACTTGATCCTCTCTTGTACTTCTCAACAATTTCCTTATAACCTGTTGACTAAGGTTATTGTACTTTGCTCGCCATTTTCAGACCATTCAAATATTATACATCTTCTCTTTCAAAAAGAAGTAAGATTTTGATCTTGAGAGGCCTCCACAATTATTTTCTTGTACTCAATGGAATAGTTTCTTTTTGCACTCATGTTGTCTGGGTTTCAAAATGCTAATTCTCCTAAAATAAGACCTACCCCGATTTAATATGGCCTAGCAAGAGTTTTCAGCAAGACTTAAATATAAGACCTACCCTGAAAATAAGGCCTAGTCACAGTTCAATAATATCGCACTCACACACTCCACATCCAGAAATATCGATTGCTTCTAGTTGACATATGGTAAGGATCTGGGACGCTGTGCAGTGGAGCGCCAGGACCTGCAGGTGGTACGCATGGAGGATACAGCAGTGGAACGCATCATAGAGACAAGAGAGGAGAGAGTCCCCTGCTGGCTGGAAGCAGTGGTAACACCGGATGTGGTGATTGTGTGTGCATGCGCGCAATTGTATGTGCGATCTCCTGAGAGTGTGTGTGTGTGTGTGTGTGTGTGTGTGTGTGTGTGTGTGTGTGTGTGTGTGTGTGTGTGTGTGTGTGTGTGTGTGTGTGTGTGTGTGTGTGATCTGATGTGAGTGTCGGCCAGAAGGAGGGAAGGACGGTGTGCAGCATAGCTGCTTGGAGCGCCCACCGAGGATCGCAGAAGGACCTGGGAGCCATGCAGACTCCCGTGGTCTGGTAAGTATGACAATCCTGGGAAGGGGGACCTGCATTTTTTGGGGTGGTTAAACTGTCCCCCAACCATAAGCCCTCCCCTGAAAATAAGCTCTTTTTTGCTCCAAAGTTGGGGTGTGTCTTATAATCCAGTGCGTCTTACAAACCGAAAAATATGGTACTTTCTTGTGTCTTGAGCTGACATTAATATCATTTTTGGGTAGATGCAAAGTTTTGATTGCCTGTTATAGCATTTTATTGCAAATCTGCAGCATGCCAATTTTTGCAATGTTTTTTCACCCATTGAATTCTATTGTAAAAAGTGCAACAACACACGTTTTTGAGTTGTTTTTCCTGCCAAGAGATCAGAAATAGTGTAGAAATTTCTGCAATCAAATAATCAAAGTGCATACATTCCCCAAGGGGTCGGCCAGAGTCAGACCTGATCTGAGGTTGATGAAGTGAATCGGAATAAATTGTTGATCTACCGAAGACACACAGATAAATTCTTTATGTAGATCTTATAATATTGATTACAATATATAACTTTTTTAGAAATAAAAATAAATTAAAAGTATCAAATTTCAAATTGCCCTATTTTTCTAAATAAAAAAAATAAAAGGTTAAACCCCCCAACAATCATATTTCCTATCACTGCCTCAGTGTAAGGCCTTGTGCGCACTGGGAAATGAAATTTCCTTGAGAAAATTCCGCATGCTCTCAAAGTTTACCGCACCCGCGGTAAAAAACCGCGGGAAACCGCACCCGAAAACCGCATGCGGTTTGCCGCGGTTTTACCGCGGTATTATTTGCGGTATTGCCGCGGTTTTGCCGCGTGTGGGTTGGGATGTGCTTTATTGCATTCAATGCAATAAAGCACATTGAAGAAAAAAAAAAAAAAAGTCATTTAATTCTGAGATAGTAGATAGACAGAAGAATAGATAGAGGGATAGACAGACAGACAGATAGAGGGATAGATAGATAGATAGATAGATAGATAGATGACAGATCGCTGCATTTCCCACGGTCGGCAGTGAGTTCACATTACCGGCCGTGGGAAATGACCGGTAATTACCTCTGCTGTCTGCTGCTTTCATTCAGCGCTGTGTCTGTGACAGTCGCGGCTGAATGGAAGCAGCGCAGGACCTGTGGATTACGCCGGAGCTTTGTTTCGGGGGGGTTAATAAAATGGTGAACGAGGCTTGTTTGTTTTATTTAAAATAAAGGATTTTTCGGTGTCTGTGTTTTTTTCACTTTACTTACGGGTTGATCATGTCAGCTGTCACATAGACGCTGCCATGATCAAGCCTGGAGTTAATGGCGGTGGTCCCCCACCACCATTAACCCCTTGTATTACCTTGCTGCCACTGCTACACGGTGGCAAGAAGAGCCGAGGACACTCCGGTAGTGCTGCATAATGCATGCGACAGTCCCGGGGCAGCTGCGGCTGATATTCTCGGCTGCCGGAGGGGGAGTGAGGCAGGGGACATTATCCCTGCCCCTCTCCCTCCCCAGCCTGAGAATACCGGGCCGCCGCTGTGTGCTTACCTCGGCTGGAAGGTAAATATGCAGCGGAGCCCACGTTCTTTGTTTTCTTTCTATGTGTGTTCTATGTGTCTGTGTCTGTGATCTATGTCTGTGATGTCTGTGTGTGTGTGATCTGTGTGTTTACTCTGCACGGCTTCCTCTTCCTGTAATGACATCACTTCCCTGCAAAACCGCAGACAAGCGATGCACATTACCGGAGGTAAACCGCGAAATACCGCAGGGAATAACGCAGGAAAACGCAGTGAACCGCACAGAATTTGCTGCCTGCGTTATTCCCTGCGGGATTTCATGATTAACATTGGAGTCAATGGAGTGAAATCCCGCAGCGATGTGCGGAAAAGAAGTGACATGCACTTGTTTTTGCTGCGGGATTCCCGCAGCAAAACATGCAGCTGTCAAATTCCGCCCAGTGCGCACAGGATTTTTTTTCTCCATAGGATTTGCTGGTGATTCACTGCAGAGATGTTATGAACATTTTCTGCAGCGAAACATGCAGCAAATCCGCGGAAAATCCGCGGCAAAATCCAGTAAGTGCGCACATAGCCTAAAACTCCAATCTATCAAGATAATAAATTGATTAATCCCATCGTTGAATGCCCTAATGAGAAAAAAAAAATCAAAACCCCAGAATTGTGTTTTTGGCTACCATACCCCCCTTAGAAAAATTAAAATGGAAGTGTCACATCAATACAACAACTCCCATATAGCTTTATTGTTGGAAAGTTAAAGATGTTACAGGTCTTGGAAAATGGCAACACAAACCCCAATTTACCATATTTTTTAGACTATAACACGCATTTTTTTTTTACCCAAAATTTTTGGGGAAGTGGGGGGTGCGTCTTATAGTCAGATGGCTGCGGGAAGGGGGGTGCGGTGGTGGTGGAGCGGGTCATCAGAAGCAAGAGCAGGCTGTAGCAGCGCCTACCGTGACCACGTGGGCCCGCTCATTAGCCTAATTTCATATGCACTGCATCCCGACGCCCATCATCTCTCAGCCCTGAAGCCGGTGCTGACAGGTGAGCGGGATGATGGTCGGAGGGTTCGCGCATATTAAACAGCTGGCCCGCGTGATCATCCCTGGCTCATACAGCCTCGAGTGAACATGTGTGGCTATATTCACTGCTGATGATGATGATACGTGGAGGGCAGTGAATAAGTATACTCACCGGTCATAGTTTCCTGCAGCATCGCGATGACCTCCTGTCTGCCTTCCCGCTGATGTGTGTGGAGAGCGATGCGCACAGGGATGACGTCATCGCTGTGCACACGGCTCCACACAGGTCAGCAGCGCTGCTGCTGGCACAGCCCGGAAGACGAGCGATGCTGCGTGGAATGAAGAAAGGTGAGTATAAACGTTTGTTTTTATGTGTGCCACAGGATGATGGCATATACGAGGATGGGAGCACATACCAGGATGGGGGTATTTAGCAGGATAAGGATAATATACAAGGCAGGGGGATCATTACCAGGTTGGGGGTACCTTGGTAGAGAATTTGGGGACATTACCCCCATAACAGTGTCAGCAGCAGATCCTTGCCCCATAACAGTGTGTCATGACCAGATTTTTTGCTTAAAATTTTATTTTTCTATTTTCCTACTCTAAAACCAGGGTGTGTCTTATGGTCTGGTGCGTCTTATAATCCGAAATATATGGTATTTATTTATTTTTACTAACTTGCATTTTTCTAAAGTGGTGACAAAAAATTCTGAAGATTGGTGTTGCCGTAATCATTTTGAATTGGAAAATATGGTTTCTGGTCAATTTGAGCATACAATGAATGCTGTAGAAACTGCTTGCAAAACCATATTGCATATTTTTTACCATTTCATCCTACTTGGAATTTTTTTAGGTTATACATTGTTTCTTGATGCAAAAATATGCTTTTATTTTCAGAACAAGCTAAGAAAGTTAATATTGTGGATGAAAAAAAAAGTGCTTCCCCACAACAGCCGAAAGTGGAAGATGACAAGGAAGAAAAAGAGGAGGAGGCCCACAATGATGTAAACCCTAACCTTCCAATTGACGAGGAGGATGATGAGCCCAAAGTAGAAGATGTTGAAGATCCTAATAAAGAAACTGAAAATGAAGAGGTTGAGAGGGAAAATCTAATAAACATGGATAGTCTGCCTGAAAATGAAAAAGGTTAATATTATAGTGTATGCATTCCATATATCATTTAACAAAATTTGACCCCATAGTCAGGTGACCTAGATAAACTGCTCAGTGGGTTTTGAAGGGGAACACATAGTTAAACTCTTAAATGGTGCAAGAAATTTAACAGCCATGTTGCACTGTAAGCCTACACACTACAATATTTGTTAGGTCCACACAAATATTAGGTTCTGCTTGGTTATGAACTTGCTTCATTTCTAGAAATTAGTATAAACCATTCTCTGACCCATTTCCATCCAAATTATAGTCTAGAAAATAGAAAGTGATTTTCTTTTCTTTTTAAGCTGCAAAAGCAAACCAGCAAGACAAAGAAAAATTGAATGATTACAATGGAGATGACGCGAATGAGGCCGAATCTGAGACCGACAAACAAGTGGAGCTGAGAGCAAATGATCAGAGTATAGGAAGTAGGTATACATCCTGGACTGGGCTACTTATGGCTGAAATTGTTACATACCCCTATATCACTCACTGAGCATGTACATCTAATCACACTGGAAACTTGTGGAGCAGAGCCGAGTAACAAGGATCTAATCAACAATAATATACAGTGGAACCTTGGTTAACGAGAGCAATCCGTTCTGGAAGTGTGCTTGTTAACCAAGTTACTCGTTCAGCAAAGCAAGATTTCCCATAGGAAATCATTGCAATGCAGACAATTTGTTCCACAACTTGTTAAATGTCCCATCCTTGTCCCCTATTGTGCCATTCCACACACATACAAATACATAAAAACACGTACAAACACATAAGCACGCACGCGCACACACATATTATGCTCACCTTACCTTCCGATCCATCGCCGGCCTCCTGGATCTTGCAGTTCGCCGCGAGAATTCCTCCCTCGTCACGAACTACAAGAACCATGAGGCCAGTGATGGAACGGGAGTTAAGGTGAGCATAATACTGTATGTGTTTGTGCGTGCTTGTGTGTGTTTGCGTGTTTGTGGGGACTGCAAGAGTGGGTTAGAGCGCGGTGGATGTAAGGAACCACAAGTGTGTGCAGTGAGTATTTTTGCTCGTTCAGCAAAGCTTGCTCGTAAAAAGTTACAAATTTACAGCAAGCTTTGCTCGGTAAGCGAAACTCTCGCTAACTGGGTTACTCGTTAAGCGAGGTTCCACTGGCTGTGTATGTATGTATATGTGTATATATATATATATATATATATATATATATATATATATATATATATATATATATATATATACATATAATGTGTGTGTATGTATGTGTATATATATATATATATGTGTATGTGATTTATATATATATGTATGTGTGTGTATATATATATATATATATATATATATATGTATGTGTATATATATATATATATATATATATATATGTATGTGTATATATATATATATATATGTGTGTGTGTATGTATGTATGTATGTATGTGTGATAGCTAGATATATCTATCTATCTATCTATCTAATTTCTTTCCTGTACCAAAAACATCTAGGCTACACTTTGTACATTTGCATATACATTTTTCAATGCCGTTGTTCGTGCATTTCTCATCAACCTTTTCTGATTCCCAAACTATTATTATTACTATTGTTTTCATTACTACGCCATTAATTCAAGGGAGCTGTGCATGTGAAGGAGGTTTACATACATATCAAAGTACAATAAATGAAGGAACAGGGACAGACTGGTATATAGAGGAAAAGGACCCTGCCCTCACAAGCTTAATGGGGAAACAGAAGGTTAATGTGGTTGGAACCACTGCAGTGGTGATGAGGCGGTAGTGGGGCCATTACAGGTTGTAGGATCTCTTGCAAAGATGTGTTTTTAGGTTACATCTGAAGCCTTCACTTATGGAAGAATCTTTAGTTCAAAGGTAGTAACTTCCAGAGTATGGGGGCCAATCGGGAGATGTTAAAGATGGTTGTAAGGGAAATAATAATAGAGCAAAGGAAAGAATGAAGTCATGTGCATATCTGAGATATGTACGGACGTATCTGCAGATTAGTTGGAAATGTATAGGGGAGATAGATTACAGACAGCCTTGTGTGTCATACAGTGGGTACGGCAAGTATTCAGAACCCTTTAAATTTTTCACTCTGTTTCATTGCAGTCATTTGGTAAATTCAAAAAAGTTCATTTTTTTTCTCATTAATGTAAACGCTGCACCCCATCTTGATAGAAAGAAAAAACAAAAATGTATAAATTTTTGCAAATTTATTAAACTAAATAATAAAGGAAAATATCACATGGTCATAAGTATTCAGACACTTTGCTCAGTATTGAGTAGAAGCATCCTTCTGAGCTAGTGCAGCCATAAGTCGTCTTAGGAATAATGCAATACGTTTTTCACACCTGGATTTGGGGATCCTCTGTCATTCTTCCTTGCAGATCCTCTCCAGTTCAGTCAGGTTGGATGGTGAACGTTGGTGGACAGTCATTTTCAGGTCTCTCCAGAAATGCTCAATTGGGTTTAGATCAGGGCTCTGGCTGGGTCAGTCAAGGATGGTCACAGAGTTGTTCTGAAGCCGCTCCTTTGTTATTTTAGCTGTGTACTTAGGGTCATTTTCTTGTTGGAAAGTGAACCTTCAGCCAAGTCTGAGGTCTAAAGCACTCTGGAAGAGGTTTTATTCCAGGATATCTCTGTACTTGGCTGCATTCATCTTTCCTTTAATTGCAACCAGTCGTCCTGTCCCTGCAGCTGAAAAACACCCCCATAGCATGATGCTGCCACCACCATATTTCACTGTTGGGACTATTTTGAGCAGGTGATGAGCAGTTCCTGGTTTTCTCCACAAATGCCACTTAGAATTATTACCAAAAAGTTCTATCTTCGTCTCATCAGACCAGAGATACTTATTCTCATAGTCTGGAAGTCCTTCATGTTGGTTTTTTTTGCAAACTATATGCGGGCTTTCATATGTCTCGCACTCAGGAGAGGCTTCCATCGGGCCACTCTGCCATAAAAGCGTGACTGCTGGAGGACTGCAGTGATAGTTGACTTTGTGAAACTTTCTCCCATCTCCCTACTGTATATCTGGAGCTCAGCCAAAGTGATCTTGGAGTTCTCTGTTACCTCTCACAAGGCTCTTCTCCCATGATTGCTCAGTTTCTAAGAAGAGTTCTGGTGGTCCCAAACTTCTTCCATTTAAGGATTATGGAGGCCACTGTGCTCTTAGGAACCTTGAGTACTGCAGAAATTATTTTGGAACCTTGGCCAGATCTGTGCCTTGCCACAAATCTGTCTCTGAGCTCCTTGGACAGTTCCTTTTGTTCTCATGATTCTCATTTGGTCTGACATGCACTGTGAGCTGTGAGGTCTTATATATACAGGTGTGTGCCTTTCCAAATCAAGTCCTATCAGTTTAATTAAACACAGCTGGACTCCAATGAAGGAGTAGAACCATCTCAAGGAGGATCAGGAAGAAATGGACAGCATGTGACTTAAATATGAGTGTCTGAGCGAAGGGTCTGAATACTTATGACCATGTGATATGTCAGTTTTTCTTGTTTAATAAATTTGAAAATTTTTTTACATTTCTGTGTTTTCTGTCAAGATGGGGTGTAGAGTGTACATTAATGAGAAAAAAAATGAATGTTTTTGAATTTACCAAATGGCTACAATGAAACAAAGAGTGAAAAATTTAAAGGTGTCTGAATACTTTCCATAATAATAATAATAATAATAATAATAATAATAATAATAATAATACCCACTGTAGTTAGGAATTGAGAAGTCAGCATTTGGAAATAGAAAGGACAGCTAATGTTTTGTTCTGTCTCAAACCTTGAGTACGACCTTTGTCTTATGGTTTATACGTAGCAAACAGCCTTGTTTGTCATAGGTAGGATTTTAAACTGCATTTTCTGGGTAATTTGAAGTTGGTAAAGGGATTGGCACAGGCAGAGCATTAGTGAGGGTAGAGGTAATTCATCAGGTAGCAGAGTTACAGGTTGATTGGTGGAGAGCAAAAGTGTTAGATGACAGGCCACACATGAGGGTGTTACAGTAGTCAACTCAGGAGATGGTGAGGGTATATCCTAACATTTGTTTATTCGAGTTAAGGAAATGATCACATTTCTGTCTTCATGCTACAGTTTTGCATCCTAAAGCCTGCTTTACACCTTACAATTAAGCATACGATATCGTATGCGATGTGACACGCCTCCATCGTATGTGCGACAAGTTCAATTTGTTGACCGTGTCGCACAAACGATTATTTGCCATCACACGTACTTACCCTTACATACGACCTCGATGTGGGCGGCGAACATCTACTTCCTGGTGTGGGAGGGACGTTCGGCGTCACAGCGATGTCACACGGCAGCCGGAAAATAGAAGCGGAGGGGCGGAGATGAGCGGGACGTAAACATCACGGCCACCTCCTTCCTTCCGCATAGCCGGCGGGAGCCGTGGGACTCAGGTTAAGATCTGTTCATCGTTCCCGGGGTGTCACACACTGCGATGTGTGCTGCCTCGGGAACATTGAACAACCCGACGTGCAATTTTTAGCAAATGAACGATGTGTATGCGAAGAACGATTTTACGTTCAATCGCAATCGCACGTAGCTGTCACACGCACTTACGTCACGAACGATGCCGGATGTGCGTCACCCCGCCGACACATCGTTAGATATGTTGTAGCATGTAAAGCGGGCTTTAGATGCATCTGAAAATTTCCACATTTGTTTTCTAACCATATTGCTCTCACATAATTACAGTATTAATAGCACTCTGTTATTACTCCCAAACATTTCACTGATTCTTTTTGCTTTTTTAATAGAAATGAAAATCGGAAATGAACATGTAGTCAAGCAAAAGGCGGAGGAAGAGGATGATGCAAGACTAAAATAATACACAGGCCCCACATCTTAAACTGTTTACCACATTTGAATTGTCCCCTAACATGAGATGCCTTAAGCTGGGCCATAATGCAGGTGATTTAAGAGAACTGAAGATTGGTTTAACACTAGAAACAAACTTGGAGCTCGTATTTAAATTTCTTTTAGGTTTTTCTTTTTTAAATCAGAGACTTTGTAACCTTGTTTTATTACATATTACAGCCTTACCATAGACAATAATAAATCACAGCAAGTGTCTAATGTATGAAAGGATCAAAGTACATTCAGATGGCTATGTAGAGGGCATAGCCGGACATCAGACTGAGAAATGTCTGAATTCTTTTATTGTGGCTGTAATGCTGATGAACCTTTTGGTGATTGCTTCTGTTGTGTTTTAAGTGCTGGAAAAGCATGCAGACAACATTTCCATACTTATCAGGGCTAAATGACAGGTTATCGATTAGTCTAAGGCTAGATAGGCTAATGAGAACACAAATCTAAGTAGTTGATTGCTTGTCATATTTCTTTTATATGTGTTTTGTAATAAGTCTTCCCAGGTATATTAGCAATAAACATGCACATGGGGTTTCGGCCACCAAAGTGAAGCAAACCGATCACCACCTGTTTTCTGGTGGCAGTTTTAGTTTATACATCCATTTTTAGTAATATTTTATTGAAAAGTAGTTCACGTTGTATAGTTATTTTTGACAATGGTCTGTAAGATAGATAGTAAATCAAGCCTGACAACCCCCCGTATCTTCATCAGAACACAGAATGATAGTAAAAGATCGATGAGGTGTGAAGGAGCAACCTCATTTTTCACATTTATGTCATATCCTGTGAATGTTATCATTTTTCATAAATATCTGGACCTGGCTGTTGTCACAACTCCCTCAAGAAAAAGACCCAAGCAAACAAAGCTAACTGTCCAAGATCCTAAATTTGGGAACTTGTGTTTGTCAGACAGTTATGGCATATCCTGGGTGTAAAATGGGAATCCCTTTTTAATTTTGGCACATGCAAATGCTGCCTTGCAGGTTCAGGTAGGGGTCCAGCTTGTGTTATTCACATCTACAGGCTCAGCACATCTTTCTGTCTATTTCTGCTAGACTGCTGCTGAGGCAGTTGTCTCTTTATGCCCATTTGCACATTGAAGTAATGGAAACAAAAAATGACCATGTCTTGTAGAGATTGTGGGCACATTTTAGCTCTGCGCACCATATACTAAATTACAGTGATGTTGCAAGATGTTGCTCACCGGTGCTGTGGTAAGACCCAGCCACAAGAATCGGAAGTGCGGAGTTCTAACATTTTGCCATTAACAATTATAAAGCCAAATTACTGTAAATCTGTTGAAAACTTTACCTCTCTGTTCTACTTTAATAACGCCATAAAATTGATATATGTAGGGGTCTTTCGCAGTTCTGTATTGTGGCGACATGCATCAGTTGGGAGAATAAAACAACCGTTGGGGTATTTCACAAATTAATCAAATAGAAAACAACAATGTGCTTCTCCAGAATTAAAGCAGAGGCAATGCGGTATTACCCTTTAGACTGCTTTACAACCGAGTCCATGTGGAAGTGTCACACAGCCATGTACATGAAGCATTGTGTATTTTAGCAGCTGAAGAGCAATTAATCGTACATTTTCAACCTCCACTCCATTGTCATGCACAAAATGAATTAAGTGAATAATCCCAGCACCGACGTAGCCTTAATGTTTTAATAGTTAACATATATGATCCTGATAATTCATGATCGCAAGATTACATGCAATATTGCTATACTGCTGTTGTTTGTTCCTTTGTATCACACCTATTCAGTGCTGCTGTGCAGTGATTTACCAGAAATACCATCGATAATGTAATCCTGTAATTATTTACAAGACTGTCTTTTCTATAAAATGTGAATGAAACTTAAGATAAGCCATGAGAAAGGGTTTTTATTAAATAATACAAAGTATGAAGGAGAATAAAATTCAATTCCTTTTTTTCTTAAATTGCACATAATAATTTTCTATATGTAAAAAGGAATCGGTCAGCATAATTTCCCCCCACTCACCTAAACAATTTTTACTACCATGTAGGTCTTTTATGGACTTGTCCAGCAGTACCTATACCTAGATGGTCTGTTACTCCATTACTGAGAAATCAGTGTTTCATTTGCAAATGATGCCGAAGAGTGATTTGTAGATGTGAAGCCTTTGTCACTCCAGCTCTATTCCCCACTCAGAGCTGTTGCCTCCTGCCGCTTGTCGGACTGCTTTTTTGCCTGAAGTCACACTGCATAGAGGCTGTCAGGCAGGAGGAGGATACCACACTGGGTGTGGAATAGACCTGGAGTGACAGAGGCCTCAGATCTGCATATAGCTCTTTAGTATAATTTACATCTCAATTCATACACTAATTTCTCTGTAATAGACTGGCCATGTAAAGGTATAGCTGGGCTTGTGTTTGAAAGCGCTCCACAAATATAGTTTTGAAGTGTGAAATCCTGCTGACATATTCCCTTTAACTGGGTTGGTACTATGTAATTATCTAAGATGAAATTGTACAGCAAATGTTTTAATTTATGACCTTTTATTAAGTATTAAAGTAGATTTTAAAAAAAAATAACAAATGTATTTTTTGTTTTTTCTTTATTTGGTTTACATTTAGCTCACCCGCATAAAAAATGAAAATTTGTAAGATGTAATAACAGTCAGCTGTGCTTTCTAATCATGCAGGAGATCAGGATACCACCTTTCAGATAAGGATCCTGTGGAGGGAAGGGTAGCACAGCTCTCAGTCTCTCAAGGCCCCTTTACACACTGAGCCTTACTAGCGATCCCACCAGTGATTCCAACCTGGCCGGGATCGCTACAAAGGCTCTGGTGAGTCGCTGGTGAGCTGTCAAACAGGCAAACCTGGAAAACGACGCAACAGCGATCCGGACCTGCAGAACGACCTAGCTGGTCATTGGGGACGTTGTAAAGCAGCTTTTTGAAACGGAAGTCGCTAACGAAGTCGCTGTAAAGGCCCCTTTACACACTGAGACTTTCTAGCGATCATGCTGCACAGCGGGAAACAAAGGACCAAAGAATGGTACTGAGAGATATGTAGTGATCAGCAACCTCACAGCAGGGGCCAGGTCGCTGATGTGTTTCACACACTGCAATGTCACTGGGGAGGTCGCTATTATGTCACAAAACCGGTGACGTTACAGCGATGTCGTTTGCACTGTTGCAGTGTGTAAAGGGGCTTTCAGAGTACTCTCAGTTCAGCTGTACTGTGCTTTACCCAACACTGCCTGTCCACAGATATCTCTAATCACATTTGTCTGTTGTGTACAGATAAACTTATAATCACTTTGAGATGTGATCAGCGCAGGGTGTCATTACATCTCACAGCATTGTAGTCCAGAATGGGTAGGTTTCTCCTGTGGGAGATGCTATGACAGCCCTGATGCAGAGAGAATTAGATGTTGCACAGCAGAGTAAGTGTGATACTTAAGGCCCCTTTACACACTGCAACATCGCTAGCGATATCGCTGTAACGTCACTGGTTTTGTGACGTAATAGCGACCTCCCCAGCGACATTGCAGTGTGTGGCACGTATCAGCGACCTGGCCCCCGCTGTGAGGTCGCTGATTGCTACAAGTCGTTCAGGACCATTCTTTGGTCCTTTGTTTCCCGCTGCGCAGCGTGTATTGGTGTGTTTGACACCGTTACAACGAATCGTTAGCGACCCAGCCCATAGGCGTGCTAGCGTTCCTTTTCCAGTGAGGTCGTTCTGCAGGTCCGTATTGCTGCTGCGTCGTTGGCTAGATCTGCCTGTTTGACAGCTCACCAGCGACTATTAGAGACTTTCCATCGATCCCGGCCAGGTCGAGATCGCTGGTGGGTTTCGCTAGAAAGTCTGTGTGTAAAGGGGCCTTAACACTCTTGACAATCATGAGAGCTTATAGAAGGATTTGTAATGTGACACAACTAAAGTCGTCAGTTGTACTTTCCCCCACCTTTTCCACATTGACTCAGAACTGTATTATTACATCTCACATTTTGAGAACCTTGCTTTTAGCCATGCTAGGGGTGCGTTCTTCATTCCTTTGAGTGTTTGTGCCTGCTTATGATTAGTCAGCTAGTACAGAGCACTAATGAAAACTGTCTGGTAACACCCATTTGGACTTATACTTTGATTACTAATATCACTGCAACAGATGGGTGAAATAAAAAAAAATATGAAGTTGAGGTAAAGATTTACAGAAGGGAACACTTATTCACATGAACAAGTAAGGTTCTGATCACACAGGAGGCGCTACAAGACTCCATTCAGGGTGTGTTTTACAACAAAGGGTCGATATTGACATTTAGGATTGCTACTTCCAATAGGTGGCACTAGAGTTCAAGTTGTTTTTCTGTCTGAAGAGGCAATTTGCATATTAAATTTCTCAGAGGAGCATGCAAGGCTTTTAAGTCTCATACTGGCATGCCAGACCTGGTGTGTCACTCTCCATAAGAGGAAAACGTACCCCTTAAATAGCAGTGCTGAGTACTTTGAGCACAGCAGGGTGATGCTCTGAACCCTGCAGCCATAAGCGCAGGTTGGGCAGCCTGGAATTGTGCTACTGCTTCCTGTTCTCACCACTGGAAGAAGTCACCTCTGTAGTCCTACTCTCACTGCTTAGAGCAGGACTGCAGCAGTGACTTCTTCCAGTGGTGAGAACAGCTCAGTAGCCTAACATTAATAGTACAATGTCAGGTTGCCGATCCGTGCTCACCGATGCTGCACAACATTACTTGTTGCAGAACACTTAGCAGTGACAGGGGAAATTGTAGCTCAGAAGACCCCTCTGGACTCCAAGAAAATGGCACTTGGCTCCCCCCACAGCTGTAAACTAGACAGCCTAGGGGGCGGGCCCAGGTCACAGCTGGAGGCAACCAAAGTAAAGGATATGCGATCGGACAGCAACCTCAGTCTCTTATGGCCCGGAGCTGTTGTATTTGTAATGTGTTCAAACATTTCCGCACCAGTAAATAAAAATGGCAGCCCTCAGCGGCTGCAAAAAAACAAAACTTAACATATTTTACATTAAAAATATTTACCTTATTGTTACTAAAAGTATATAAAAGTTAATAAAAATTGCAACACTTTCCTTTTAAGGTTGAGGATGGAGTGTGTAACTTAAGGCCCAGTCACACACAACGACTTACCAGCGATCCCCAAAACGATGCGACCTGATAGGGATCGCTGGTAAGTCGCTGGGAGGTCGCTGGTGAGATGTCACACAGTCAGACCTTACCAACGATGCAGGAATGATACAGGTCGCAGTAGCGACCTGTATAACGATCTCGGCAGTCACTGTGACCCTGTCACACAGTGTCAAACACAGCGATGTGTCCTGCCCAGCAGGACATCGCCTTTGAAGAAAATAGCTGGGACTAGCTATCTCACAGCAGGGGCCTGATCGCTGGTAGATGTCACACATAACGAGATCGCTAACGGGATCGCTACTGCGTTACAGAAACCGTGACTCAGCTGCGATCTCGTTATGTGTGACGGTACCTTTAGGCCCGTTTCACACGTCAGTGAAAAACAGACGTTTTTCACTGGCGTGTAAAACACGCACATGTCCCTGCGTGTGCCGTGAATCTCGGCACACGTGGGTTGTCTAAGTGCAATCCGGGCTCCGTTCTCCGTGGCCCGTGATTGCACTTAGAAATCAACTCACCTGTCCCCGCTCCCGCTCTCCATGGTGCTGAATCCTCCCGCGGTGCAGCATCCGGCCGGCGGTGACCCCTGCAGCAGCTGCTTCCGGGTCGGCTGTGTCGCACATAATGAATATGCGCGAAAGTAATCAGCCGGCTTAGAAGCAGCAGGCTGCACGGGCTGCAGAGGACATCGCTGGACGCCGGAAGAGTTAAAATGTTTTTTATTTTAAAAGCACGTTTTTTTCTGGCACGTGTTTCACGGACCACACCACTGCGTGGTCCGTGGAACATCAGTGATGCCAGAAAAAAATGGACATGTCTCTGTGCGGCAAACACGCACACGCGGGTACGCCGCACGGAGACACGTGCAGTGAAAAATCACTGACGTGTGAGCAGACCCATTCATTAGAATGGGTCTGCGTATGTCAGTGATTCTGGTACGTTTAAAAAAAAAAGCACAAACGTACCAGAATCACTGACATGTGAAAGGGGCCTTAGTCTGGCCTGCAGACAGACATTGTCTGAAAAGGGGCATGGTTACCCTCATGCAAACAGCTGTCAATGTCTGATAGCGGTATTTAAAAAGTGTTCACTGGTGTGCATGCATACTAGCTCCCATACACCCCTCCATGACTATTGGAATTGCTTTTTTCCTGTAGGTCTATACTGTTTGCAGTGGGGTCTACCATATCAATTTTTGCATCGGATAGCAGGAGAGAGTCACCTGCTTCGAACCCAACTGCAGATTGTCACTGAACACACAGGGCAGTGGTAATCAGCTGTTATTTTTCATTTTCTTCTTTATGTATACAGCAGTATGCAGGAGTAGCTATCTGCGACATGGACTGTGGTGCCTCGGAGAAGAACCTCTAATATTGGCAAAGAGCGAGCGAGGGAGAGGAGTCTCAGCACCACAGACAATGCAGCATGACAGGAGCAGAAACTTGTCTGCATTGCTGTCCTCCTCCTGTCTGTCCATCATTCCTCTATTCCTGACCCATCCATGGCTCTCCTAGGATGTGGGGAGTGAAGAAAAATCTGCAAAGCCAAAATGCAGATCCATCATATAATAGGTCAGAGTGCAGGTGTGTGTGTGTGTGTGTGTGCGTGTGCGTGTGTGTGTGTGCACATAGAATACTAAATCATGTTTTTACTGCATGTTCAGCCCCTTTAAAAAGGTTTTCCATTTTTTTTGGCAACATCCATTTTTCCATAGGTCCAGCGCTGGCACACCACAACTTCTCAATTCTTTGTTGGTAGGCTACACCAATAATATCAATGCTACAGCTCACAGAACTACAGCTACTCTCTGTACTCTCCACATTAATGCCAAGATAATCAGTACCTAAAAAGCGGAGCCTAATAATCACGTCAACATTACAGCCTGTCACCAAATTCTGGAGCAACAATGGAGAGTCAGAGCTTGACTTGCAGACGTGGAGTAGAATAGTTATTTTGTATTTCTGCAGGCCTCTGGAATAAACAAAAAAAAAATAAATCTTCTGTTCATATTAAGTTTACGACCTTTGTTTAACATATACATCAGGACTTTACCTGAGGAAGCTGCTTGAGAGAACTTATAGTTTCCTAGAAAGGCTTTCCATCTGTCTTTAAGGAGTTTCTAGAATTGCTAAGCTTTCATGTTTTTGCTTTAACTCAACTGTCCACCTCAAGTCTTCTCAATTTGGTTGAATTCAGGAGATTGTGGAGGACATATTATCTGTCCTGTTGCTGGGTAAGTATTGTTGACTTATTCCAAATTCAAAGCACAGTGTCATCAGCATAGCACACCACACAATCACATCTTCCCCTCCATGTGTCAGTGCGCATCCCACTTGTAGGAACCATCTGCTCACATTTTCTGTATTTTACAAAGATATGGCGGTTGGTAGCAAAAATCTCAAATTTTGACTCCTCAGACCAGAGCAAAAGTTTTAGCTGAGCTAATATCCAGATGTTGTATGACTTGTCCCAAACAACTGTTCGCTATTTGTTTGTGGTCATAATGAATGGCTCATTTGTGAAAAGTAGGCCTTTATCATGAAATTGTTGCAGTCTCCTTAAAGGTCCAGTCACACTAAGCAACTTACCAGCGATCCCAACAACGATAGGGATCGCTGGTAAGTTGCTAGGAGGTTGCTGGTGAGCTGTCACACTGCGACGCTCCAGCGATCCCACCAGCAACCTGACCTGGCAGGGATCGCTGGAGCGTGGCTACACGAGTTGCTGGTGAGCTCACCAGCAACCAGTGACCAGCCCCCAGTCTCCTAGTTACAGCACACATCAGGTTAATTAACCCGATGTGTGCTGCAGCTAAATGTGCACAGAGCAGGGAGCAGCGCACACTGAGCGCTGGCTCCTTGCTCTCCTAGTTACAGCACACATCGGGTTAATTGCCTGATGTGTGCTGCAGCTAAATGTGCACAGAGCAGGGAGCAGCGCACACTGCTTAGTGCTGGCTCCTTGCTCTCCTAGTTACAGCACACATCGGGTTAATTACCTGATGTGTGCTGCAGCTACATGTGCACAGAGCAGGAGCCGGCACTGACAGTGAGAGCGGAGGAGGCTGGTATCAAAGGTAAATATCGGGTAACCAAGGACAGGGCTTCTTGGTTACCCGATGTTTACATTGGTTACCAGCCTCAGCAGAAGCCGGCTCCTGCTCACTGCACATTAGTTGTTGCTGTCTCGCTGTCACACACAGCGATCTGTGCTTCACAGCAGGACAGCAACAACTAAAAAATGGCCCAGGACATTCAGCAACAACCAACGACCTCACAGCAGGGGCCAGGTTGTTGCTGGATGTCACACACAGCAACATCGCTAGCAACGTCACAAAAGTTGTTCGTTACCAGCGATGTTGCTAGCGATGTTGCTTAGTGTGACGGGGCCTTTAGACTGTTGTTGTTTAAATGTGTGAGATGAGAGTTATCTCATGTGCTGTTAATTTGTAGTTTAAAGGTCCAGTCACACTAAGCAACTTACCAGCGATCCCAACAACGATAGGGATCGCTGGTAAGTTGCTAGGAGGTTGCTGGTGAGCTGTCACACTGCGACGCTCCAGCGATCCCACCAGCAACCTGACCTGGCAGGGATCGCTGGAGCGTGGCTACACGAGTTGCTGGTGAGCTCACCAGCAACCAGTGACCAGCCCCCAGTCTCCTAGTTACAGCACACATCAGGTTAATTAACCCGATGTGTGCTGCAGCTAAATGTGCACAGAGCAGGGAGCAGCGCACACTGAGCGCTGGCTCCTTGCTCTCCTAGTTACAGCACACATCGGGTTAATTGCCTGATGTGTGCTGCAGCTAAATGTGCACAGAGCAGGGAGCAGCGCACACTGCTTAGTGCTGGCTCCTTGCTCTCCTAGTTACAGCACACATCGGGTTAATTACCTGATGTGTGCTGCAGCTACATGTGCACAGAGCAGGAGCCGGCAGCACAGGCAGTGAGAGCGGAGGAGGCTGGTATCAAAGGTAAATATCGGGTAACCAAGGACAGGGCTTCTTGGTTACCCGATGTTTACATTAGTTACCAGCCTCAGCAGAAGCTGGCTCCCTGCTCACTGCACATTAGTTGTTGCTGTCTCGCTGTCACACACAGCGATCTGTGCTTCACAGCAGGACAGCAACAACTAAAAAATGGCCCAGGACATTCAGCAACAACCAACGACCTCACAGCAGGGGCCAGGTTGTTGCTGGATGTCACACACAGCAACATCGCTAGCAACGTCACAAAAGTTGTTCGTTACCAGCGATGTTGCTAGCGATGTTGCTTAGTGTGACGGGGCCTTAAGGCTAGTAACTGATGAACTTATACTCTGCAGCAGAGATAATTCTTGGTTTTCCTTTCCTGGCACGGTTTTTATGAGAGCCATTTACAGTTGAAACCAGAAGTTTACATACACAAAGTCAATATTTATGAGTGGCCATCACAAAGTCCTGATCTCAATCCTGTTGAAAATGTATGGGCAAAGAAGAAAAGGTAGGTGCGAGCAAGGTGACCTACAAGCATGACTCCGTTACACCCGTTTTTTCAGGAGGAATTGGCCCAAATTCCTACCAACTATAGTGAGAAGCTTGTGACAGGATATCCAAAATATTTGACCCAATTCATACAGTTTAAGGGCAAATTCTACCAAATACTAATGAAATGTATGTAAACTTTTGAGTTTTATTACTTTTGTAGAATGTTAATAAAAATGGCTTAAAACATTCTCTCTTTCATTATTCTGGCATTTGGTAAATATAAATAATTTAGTTCCTAATTGACCTAAAATGGAAAAGTTTATTCTGATTTCATGTCAGATAGTGAGAAAAACCTCTGGCTTGAAATATATAATGATTGGTTTTCACTAATGCACTTGAGGATACCTTTTAAGGTTCTGGTCTTTAATGATGGTGTTATTTCTCTTTACCTAGTTGAGTGGCTCCTACCATATACCAGTTTTGGAATAGGGCTCAGCATTACTGGAACGGTGTACCAACACTGCCTCTGCACAACACAGCTAATGGATGTAACCGTTTCTAAAGACCAGGTATTCCACAAAAGGTCTCTTAAAGAGGCATGCCTGTGCATTGGAAGCTGTTTCGGGCTACTACCTGATGAAACCGCTTGAGAAAATGTCAAGGGTGTGTAATGTTGTCATCTGGGAACAAGGGAGTACTTTGATGTTTTCATGTATCCTTTCTTGGTTTTAGTGGACATTACTCACATTCCAATAAGGACAAAGAAAACCATTGCAAGAACAAGTGTGTCCAAACTTTTGAAAGGTACTGGACATGTTGGGAGACTTCCCCAAGTGAAATCGGTGAGGGTCCAGCACGTGGCACCTGTACAGTAATCTCTTCTCGGTGCTTAATGGGGTGTTAGCACTTGCAGAGCTATATTGCACAGCTTCATCAGCACTGTAGTTGCCACTTCTGGATACTTCAGGATTGCCCCTATTCGAATGAATGAGAGTGGATATGCAGTATCAACTGTGCTGTTCTGCTCTGCAACTGTGATCATCCTGGCCCCGAGAACAGTTGATCAGTGGGGATTTGTGATGTTTGAACCCCATATTGATTTCCTATCTATAGAATAGATCATCAATGTAACACCAGTGGAGCAACTCAAGGTATGGAAGTTCCAAGTTTAACTGTATGTGCGCACCTTGCGTATTTGCATGCAGTTACGCTGCAATCTGCACCGCTGTGTAACTGCATGCGTCCTGCGTCCCCAGCATAATCTATGAAGATTATGCAGGAGACGTGCACATGTGGCGTATTAGAGCGCTGCGCTTCGGCTGCTGCCCGAAGCGCGCGTTCTAAGAAGTGACATGTCACTTATTCCGTGCGCTCTGCATGCATTCCCCGCTCTGTATATGGGAGGGGCTGCACTCAGAGCGCATGAAATCGGCTTTTTTTTTTTCATTACGGACTCTTTCTGCAGCGATTTGAAGTGCACGTGTGCTGTTCAAATCGCTGCAGAAATTTCTGGAGGGACAGAACGCTACGTGCGCACATAGCATTAGTCTGCAAGAACAAGTGTCATAACTTCACAGAAGTCTAGTGTAGGAGTTGAAGGAACTAGGTCAGGATGTATGTTCTTAATTAGAAAACTGGTTAAGTGACACTTGATCATTTGTTGGCATCACAAAACTGTCAAACATTCAAGATACTAGGAGTATGTTTAATTCACTCATGGAAACTAGACTGCAAGGAAGTGACAAACGCCGTAAAATATGTCTCAGAGCTGGAACTCACACCATAAGAACTTACAAGGCCCAAGTTAAAGACCATGCATAGTAATACCTTGACTTAAGAGGTTAATTTGTCCTGTGACTGAGCTCTTAAGGGTATGTGCGCACGTTGCTTTTTACCTGCTTTTTTGCTGCTTTTTCTTCTGCGCTGTTTAATGCCAAAATGGATGTGTTCTTCTATTCAAGCAAAGTCTATGGGAATTTGGGTTTCTTGTTCACACTATGTTGTTCAAAATGCTGCCTTTTTGTGGCAGAACTTTGGTCAAAAACTCAGCTTTGCAGTGCAAAACCCAAATGGCAAAAACAATTGACATGTTGCTTCTTTGAAAAGCTGAGTTTTTGACCAAAGTTCTGCCACAAAAAGGCAGCATTTTGAACAACATAGTGTGAACAAGAAACCCAAATTCCCATAGACTTTGCTTGAATAGAAGAACACATCCATTTTGGCATTAAACAGCGCAGAAGAAAAAGCAGCAAAAAAGCAGGTAAAAAGCAGGTAAAAAGCAACGTGCGCACATACCCTCACTCAATTTTCTCTTATGTCAAATTAAATTTCCCCATTAAAATTAACTGAAATGCTATTAATCCATATCAGCCCCTACTTATGGACCCCATCCTGGTATATGGCCCCATTCTGGTATATACAGTATGAACCCCATTCTGATATATATCATAGTCCCCCATTGTTGTACATGGCCCCCCTTGCTGGTAGATATGACCCCCCCACCCCGGTACTTGCTTGCCCGACCCCCCCCCCCTCCTCCCCTCCCTCTGCATGAGATGAGGATGTTGCGCAGCAGGGGACTGGAGGGACGGTGAGTATAATAATTTTTTTTAACTGTGTGCAGTGTGATTCAGACAGCTGATCAGCTGCCTGCATGGGATGAGGACGCTGCACTGCGGGGGATCAGACTGAGTGTGAGGATAAGCTGCTCGTAACTCACATTTATGCTCACATCATGAAGCAAAAAAGATAGAGCGACAGCTAGTATCTTGAAAAATTCATAAGTTGGTACACTCTTAAATCAAGATATTCCTGCATGTCCATATATAATATGTAGACTAATTATTTTAACCAAGTTACCAGCCTCCGCCGCTCTCACGCTGCCAGCGCAGGCTACCAGCTCTCTGCACATGTGGCTGCAGAACACATCGGGTAATTAACTGTAGCTAGGAGAGCAGGGAGCCAGCGCTCAGTATGCCCGGCTCCCTGCACATGTTGCATCACAGCGACGCGTGTCGTTATGGTCGCTGCTTCGCCTGCTGTGTTTGACAGCTAAGCAGCGATCATAACAGCGACTTACAAGGTCGCTGTTACGTCACAGAAAATGGTGACGTAACAGCGACGTCGTTGTCGCTTAGTGTGAACCCAGCTTTAGTTACACTTGCGGTTTTACCTGTGAGAAAAGGTTCCAGGATCAAGGAAGTGCTGGCGTGCTATTTAATTACACATAATCTAAAATCCATTATTGGACTCACCGCATGTAGACAACCATATCTCTCATTGACCATCACCACCTCCCTATGTATGTAGTTTCACATAGCTCCTCCTTATATACCCCGAGGTCACACACTTTATATGTTAATATACACCAAACAACGTACCACTCAAGCAGTGTTGGTGGTGATGCGACCGCAAAGCAGACTCTGACAATAAGGTAAACCAAGTCTCTGGGTGCCGCTGCCCTCTTGGGGGAGCTTGTCCGGGTGTCCGTCCCCTCTGGTACTGCTGGATGGTCCGGAGCCTGCCTCAGTGCACAATTAGAAATGTTCTGGTGGCCTGTTGGCTTAAAGCTGTCCAGGCCCCACCCCCTGCTTGTTGGTAGTGGCGCTGCACTCTCAAGGGCTCACGCTTGGGATTTCCGTGGGTTGGAAAGACCCTATCCCCCTTGTTGCGCTAGTGCCCCCGTTCTCTGAGCTTCTTGGGGACAGTCCATAAAGTCACTATCCTCCACAGGTTAGTTGCCAGGTTGCCTGAAGCTACTCCCCGACCTAGGGTCCTGTAACCCGCCGTTCTTTCAGTCCCAGATCGGTTATTAGGCTCGAGCTGCTGACTGTCCTCCAAGACCGGGTCTAGGCACCCAGCCTCAATACCCTGGGACCGGGTCTCCGACTCCTCTGGGCCCAGACCACTGTCTGCGGCCCAACCTGCAACATACAGGGAGCCATCACTCCCTCAGCTCCTCACTTCTTGTGGGCTACTAGTGCTCTGTCTACTTCCCTCCCACCAGTCTGCCTGACCCCTAGGTGGGGGGCCCTATTCCAGCTAGGCAGCTCACTGGTGTGTCTGACAGGGTGTGAGGTGTGGTTGGGATTTGGACGCTGATGGAGGCAGTACCATAGGTTGGGAACCCAGAACTATGAGGGGTTGAGTCCTGCACCAAAGAGTAGAAAGTGCAGTACCCTGTGACGCCCTGACTAGTCCAGGGGCGTCACACCTATATACTTATTTTACATGAATATATTTAATAATCGCTGCCCCATCACTATTCCACAACTTTGACCTTGATCCCATGCATGTTATTACCACGGGGTCTGCTCTGCTCATCATGCACGCGTTCACCAGAGCCTGACAATGCGGTGAGTGATCCGTCCACCATCTAACGTCACCAGCGCCTAGGAACATTCACTGACGCGGCGGTAACACACCCACCGCCTGATATCACCAGCATGCACGCTTTCTTAGCGCTTAGCAACATGACGCTCTGGCTTCCTGCCGCTCTACATCACAGACATGCGCAGCAGGCGCTCCAGTTAATTGTGATTGACCCTCACCACCACCAATGAACACACAATAGTTGCGGTCACGCTGCATTTAATAATAATGTTATTTCTATAGTGCCAACATATTACGCAGAGCTTTACAATTCAGAGGGGACATGTACACCATCTGAGACAAAATAAAATTAAGATATCAGAAGGTGTGAGGGCCCTGCTCGTAAGCTTACAGTCTAAAGGTGGTGTCACAAATAGCGACGACGACAACAACGTCGCTGCTAAGTCACCATTTCCTGTGACGTAGCAGCGCTGTCGCTTTGTGTGACATCCAGCAACGACCTGGCCTCTGCTGTGAGGTCACCGGTCGTTGCTGAATGCCCAGCTTCATTTTTTGGATGTTACTCTCCCGCTGTGAAGCACACATCGCTGTGTGTGACAGCGAGAGAGCGACGAACTGAAGCGAGCAGGGAGCCGGCGGCTGGCAGCCTGCGGTAAGCTGTAACCACGGAAAACATCGGGTAACCAAGAAGCCCTTTCCTTGGTTACCCGATATTTACCTTAGTTACTAGCGTACGCCGCTCTCACACTGCCAGTGCCGGCTCCCTGCTCCCTGTACACGTAGCTGGAGTACACATCGGGTAATTAACCCGATTGTGTACTCTGGTGGCTAGGAGTGCAGGGAACAGGGAGCCGGCACTGACAGCGTGAGAGCGGCGGACGTTAGTAACTAAGGTAAATATCGGGTAACCAAGAGAAGTGCTTTCCTTGGTTACCCGATATTTACCTTAGTTATGCTTCCACGCGTCGCTGCTAGCTGGGGGCTGGTCACTGGTGAGATCTGCCTGTTTGACAGCTCACCAGCGACCATGTAACGACGCAGCAGCGATCCTGATAATGTCAGATCGCTGGTCGTGATCGCTGCTGCGTCGCTATGTGTGACACCACCTTTACAGTCATTTAATGGACCCCTGCTCCTTACATAAACATGCCATACAGGCATCAGCATTTATTGGGCTCAGCCCTTTATGTCCTGCATTGCTCTGTGTCTATAACCCCTATAGTTATCATATATCCAGTTCAGCTTTACTTAAAGGGTGGTCCCCCTTTAACCATCATCTTTATTGCCATTTAGTGCTTTTTATTACGGTTGTATTTATGGTATATAACTTTGTACATTATCTGTAAATATTTTTCCTTTACTTATATTTAGTTTTCTTTTTCAGTGACTTTTTGAGAACGACCCGGATGGGTCGCTTATCACCCTTGAGTTATGTATATACCACAATAAACCCCATTATTGCATGAACTTTTTGAGAGTGTACGGAATTATTCAGTTGACATACTGAAGCAGAGCATAATCCCTCCTTTCAAAAACTGGACTGCAAGGTAGTATTCCAACATGATAACAACCCCAAACACCACTATTGCCTTGGTAAAGAAACTAAGGGGTACTTTGCACACTACGACATCGCAAGCTGATGCTGCGATGCAGAGAGCGATAGTTCCCGCCCCCGTCGCAGCTGCGATATTGTGATAGATGCCGAAGCGAACATTATCGCTACGGCAGCTTCACATGCACTCACCTGACCTGAGACGTCGCTCTGGCCGGCGACCCGCCTCCTTATTAAGGGGGCAGGTCGTGCGGCGTCACTACAACGTCACACGGCAGGCGGGCAATAGGAGTGGAGGGGTGGAGATGAGCGGGATGTAAACATCCCGCCCACCTCCTTCCGCATGGCCGACGTGAGCCACAGTGATGCAGGTAGATGTTCCTCGCTCCTGCGACTTCACACAGCTGCCGCAGGAGCGAGGAACAACATCGGACCGTCGCGTCAGCGTAATTATGGAATTCGCCGACGCTACACCGATGATACGATTATGACGCTTTTGCGCTCGTTAATCGTATCATCTAGGATTTACACACTACGATGTCGAGAGCGACGCAGGAGGTACTTCACTTTCGACATCGCACATGCGATGTTGTAGTGTACAAAGTACCTCTAAGGGTAAAGGTGATGGACTGCGCAAGCACGTCTCCAGATCTAAACCCTATTGAATAACTGTGTGGTATCCTCAAAACAGAAGGTGGAGGAGTCCAAGGTCTCTAAAATCCACCAGCTCTGTGATGCAGTCATGGCGGAGCGGAAGAGGATTCCAGTGGCTCCCGTAAAGCTCTAGTGAACTCCATGCCCAAGAGAGTTAAGGCAGTGTATGGAAATAATGGGTGACACACAAAATGTTGACACTTTGGCGTAATTTGGCCATTTTCCCTTAGGGGCAGGGGTGGAGTCGGTAAGCCAAACCGTCGACTCAGACTCAGACTCCTCAATTTCTCTTGCACCGACTCAGACTCCTACATACAGTATATTGCTTATAGTTAGGTGAAAAATTTATTGTAGTACATGAACATGTGTATGTGAACATCAGACATTTAATAATTTTTATGATACAATAATCAAGATATTTGGATAGAACATAATATATTTATTGGAATACAACTTTAGAACACAAACTGTAAAATTGTAAATATGTAATACACTATGTAATATACAGTAGATACATATATATCGTGTGTGTGTATATACAGTGCTGGCCAAAAGTATTGGCACCCCTGCAATTCTGTCGGATAACACTCTGTTTCTTCCTGAAAATTATTGCAATCACAAATTCTTTGGTATTATTATCTTCATTTATTTTGCTTGCAATGAAAAACCACAAAAAAGAATGAATCAAAAATCAAATCATTGATCATTTCACATAAAACTGCAAAAATGGCCCGGACAAAAGTATTGGCACCCTCACCCTAATACTTGGTTGCACAACCTTTAGCCAAAATAACTGCGAACAACCGCTTCCGGTAACAATCAATGAGTTTCTTACAATGCTCTGCAGGAATTTTAGACCATTCTTCTTTGGCAAACTGCTCCAGGTCCCTGAGATTTGAAGGGGGCCTTATCCAAACTGCCATTTTGAGATCTCTCCACAGGTGTGCTATGGGATTCAGGTCTGGACTCATTGCTGGCCGCTTTAGAAGTCTCTAGTGCTTTCTCTCCAACCATTTTCTAGTGCTTTTTGAAGTGTGTTTTAGGTCAGTGTCCTGCTGGAAGACGCATGACCTCTGAGGGAGACCCAGCTTTCTCATACTGGGCCCTACATTATGCTGCAAAATTTGTTGGTAGTCTTCAGATTCATAATGCCATGCACACGGTCAAGCAGTCCAGTGCCAGAGGCAGCAAAGCAACCCCAAAACATCAGGGAACCTCCGCTATGTTTGACTGTGGGGACCGTGTTCTTTTCTTTGAATGCCTCTTTTTTTTCCTGTAAACTCTATGTTGATGCCTTTTCCCAGTTTCACCATGTCCAGTGATTTGATGAGACCAAGAAAAACATAATTGGTTCAAATGGTGTCAAAAGTGTGTGATGGCAACCAGGTGAGAAGTGCAAAGACAAGTGTGTCTTGCCTACAGTCAAGCAGGATGGTGGGAGTGTCATGGTTTAGGACTGCATGAGGGCTGCTGTCGTGGGGAGCTACAGCTCATTGAGGGGAAACAAGAATGCCAATAAGTGCTGTCATACTGAAAGAGCATGATCCCCTCCCTTCGGAAACTGGGTCACAGGGTAGTATTCCAACTTGGTAAAGAAATTGAGGGTTCTTTTTTTAAGATATGCCTATTTAATTGAAGGATTTTGGATGAGTTTGTGGGCGGATTCCATAGTATAAATTATGCTGTGTGTGAACCACAGCTGCATTCACAATTCTGAAGGCTTCAGAGCTGACATGCATTTCAGCCTGGAACAGTGTCTACATAGAGCCTTCTGTCTGCATTATAGAAACTCATACTATGTGTAGGGTGTGTTTGATAACACAATGACTTTTTCCAATGAAATGCTGCAATTGCAGACCTGCACTAGAGCATAAAGCCCCCGTCACATTTAGCAACTTACCAGCAATCCCGAAACCGATGCGACTTGATAAGGATCGCTGGTAAGTCGCTGGGAGGTCGCTGGTGAGATGTCACACAGTCAGACCTTACCAACGACACAGTAACGATACAGGTCGCAATAGCAACCTGTATAACAATCTCTGCTGTCATTGGGACCCTGTCACACAGTCTAAAACATAGCGATGCGTCCTGCCCAGCAGGACATCGCCTTTGAAGAAAATGGTCCAGGACATTCAGCAACGTCCAGCGACCTAACAGCAGGGGCCAGGTCGTTGCTGGATGTCACACACAGCGTCATCGCTAGCAAGATCGCTGTTGCGTCATGAAAACCGTGACTCAGGAGCGATGTCGCTAGCGATGTCGCTTAGTGAGACGTGGCCTTAAGTTGTTACTCAAGGCCAACTGAAGATAAGCAAGTTAATATATTAGACTATATAACCATTAAACACCTTCTCAGCGATAAACAATTTATTATTTTCTAGAGAAATCATTGTACTGGGAGACTTGTTTCATGCAATGAAGTGCAGCATCCTGAACTGAGGATCCTTGGTAATAGTAGAAATGAAGACACTCAAGATGTTTTAAATATTTAATGGAAAACATTGGTATTATAACACAAGAATTAAATCCCACACAGCCAATTTACAAAGATTGTCCACCTTGTGGCTTTACATAAAAGTAACCAGTGCACTAAAAAATAAAATGGAAAAAAAAGTCTAGTTTCACATGTGTCCTGCAATCAGTACACATTACCAGACCAGAACACGCTCCTTGTAAAACATCGTACAGTCTTTTAGCTGACCATTTATACCAGTTTCACAGCAGGGAAATACTTGTGAGCTGAGAAGTCAAACTCGGGGGGAACCTGCAGAAGAAAAATAAAACGATAAATGTGCATACATAGAAAACAGGAATGAATAAGGCTTACTGGACAAACTACCTGAACTTGCTTGACCACAAGTGGTCTAAAGGCAGAATATATACAAGAAGAAATCAGGTTCTTTGCCATCTTAGTTATGCTATATTACAGACGGAAAAATAGGTTAATGTTGTAAAACCTTTTACCATCTTCTCTTAATAATATTCATCCATTATGTAAAACTAGGAGAACTTAATATCATCAAATCGGTTTGAAGAAATGTGTCACTGCTGCTCAGTACTTGTGTAAAGTCCATACACAATACCCAATTAGTAATACCCTGATGATATTGGGGAAAAGAAGGATACGGCAGAGTGAATTTTCAATCGCCCATCATTTTGTTCCCTGGAAGATAAGCGGCTAACAGGAAAGGTTTGGCAGAGGTCATCTCATAAAAGAACACTGGAGTGTGTATGCCCACTAATGTGTATGGGGCATAAGAAGGCAGTACGTGTATGACTAAGGCTATGTGCCCACGGGACAACGTACCCACGGATTGTGCCACAGGTTTGTCCGCAGGTTTCACGCCGCTGCAACCCGGAATCCGCAGCTATCCATTGCTGCGGGATTCAAGTATTTTTTTGTTGCGGTAAACCTGCGGGACAAGTGCGGAAATACCTGCGGACGTCCCACTCTCTATCTCCATAGCGGAAAGGCGGGACATCCGCAGATATTTCCGCAGGAATAATTGACATGCAGTTATGTGCAGCTGCGGGAAATCTGCAACAATTTCTGTAGCCGCACATACCGTAGCATTGATACAGCACTCACCAAATCCCAAAGGATAAAATGGGGAGTGTCTGTACTTGCGTAAACCTGCAGATTTATTTTGAAATTTTTTTTATTTATTTATTTTTTTTTTTTTTAAGGACCACATCACATTTGAAGTGACTGAGAGGCCTAGGTGACAAAATACTCAAACGTGACACCAGTCTAAAAACTGCACCCCTTAAATTGTTCACAAACACATTCAGCAAGCTTATTAATCCTTCACAGGAATTAATGCAAAGGGGAATGAAAAAATAAATTACATTTTACCTAAAAATGATGCTTTAGCCCCAATTTATTGACTTTTACAAAAGATATCATGACAAAATGGAGCCAAAAATCTGTTACCCGGTGTCTTCTGAGCGTGCTGATACCCCACATGTGGACAAAAACCTTTGTTTGTAGATTGCCAGCACCAGGTCTCATTTTCAGGGCCCCTAAGCTACCTATACTGCAGAAACTCCCCACAAATGACCCCATTTTGGAAACTAGACCCCTCAAGGATTTTATCCAGGGGTATAGTGAGCATTTGGCACCAACAGGTACGTGACAGAATTTGATAACATTACAGATATTGAAACTTTGTTGTTTTTTTTTCCACAAAAATGTTGCTTTAGCACCAAAATTTCTCACAAGAGGTTAAAACCAAAAAGTGGACTCCAAAGTTTGTTACCCACTTTATGAGCGCGACAATGACTCCATAGAAAAAGTCAAAAAGTTCTGTTTGGCAAATGGGAGGGCTTAGAAGGTAAGGAGCATTATTTGAATTTTGGAACACAAGTTTGGCTCTATTTGGAATACAGTGCCATATTTGCAGAGCTCTTGGGTTCAAGAACAACAGAAAACTCGTATAAATGAGGGTTTTTTGTAAATTCTATCCTCTAATGTATTTAGGAAGTGGTGAGCAGTGCGATACCACCATTTTTTTATGCAGTTCATGCAGCACAAGGATGAAAAATTAATCACATTTTTTTCCCACAGTTTTATGAATTTTGTTTGTACATTCTGAGGGACACACCAAGTTTTATTGCACTATTTTTTGTGCTCAGAAACATATCCAATATGGCACCAATGTGAGTACTGTACACATGCATGTACCTATAATAGATGTTGCACCATTTGGTTTTCAGGATAAAACTGATGGAATTCCAGGGCTCATTGAAAGCTTACAGAGGCACTGAATTACCAAACAAAATCCTTCCAGGAATTAATACTCACAAAGGGCGACCTGTCCTAAAAACACATTTGCCGATTATAAAACTTGGTCTTGACAACAAAACAGTTGTCCCGAAGTTGCGTATTGTGTATATCGTATGCGGAAAAATAAACTGTACTGAAGGATAAAATGCTCAAAATATGATCATCATCATCAGCGCGGGGTGCTGTGAATCCGTATACTCACCAGCTACGATCCCTGCAGCATCGCTCGTCCTGCTGTCTGTGCCGGCTGCGGCTGTGTGTGGAGAATAGCGATGCGCACAACGATGACGTCATCGCTGTGCGCACGTGTCCACACGCACCAGCGGCCAGCACAGACAGGAGGACATCGCGATGCTCAGGGATCGTAGCCAGCTCCACTGAGCGGCGCTGCTGCTGGCACAGACGGGAGGAGGAACGATGCTATAGGGAGTGAGGAAAGGGGAGTATGAACGTTTATTTTTTTGTGTGCCACAGGATGTGGGTATATAGCAGGATTGGGGTATATAGCAGGATGGGGGTATATTATGAGCAGGATGATAGTATATAGCAGGATGGGGCCATACACCAGGATGGGGTATATTATGAGCAGGATGAGGGTACATAGCAGGATGGGGGTACATAGCAGGATGGGGGCTGTACCAGGATGAGGGACATATATACAAGCATGGGGATCATATACAAGGCAAGAGGATCATTACCAGGATGGGGTACCTTAGTAGAGAATTTAGGGACATTTCCCCCATAACAGTGTCAGCAGCAGATCTTCGCCCCATAACAGTGTGTTATGACCACATTTTTTGCTTAAAATCTTATTTTATTTTCCTATTTTCCTCCTCTAAAACCAGGGAAATTAGGGGTTTCAATTTGTTAAAGTGATCATAATTGGCAAAATGTCTTTGGGGGAGGTGCATGGGAATTATCACTAAAATAGAAAACTCATTAGGCATATCGGCACCAGGTCATGACAGCTGCAAATACAGGGGTGATATGGACAGGTTTTGTTGCCTAGTAGGAACGCAGAGTGGGCTATTTTTTTTTTATTTTTTTTTTTACTATAACCATGTTAAGGGTAATGCCCAAAAATTATTTTTTTTGTTTTTTTTATTTGGGGGACATTTGTGGGGATCCAGAAACAGGAATGGAAGGATGTGCTTTTTTGGAAAAATATACTGACAGGAATATAAATTTGTTTGATAAGCAATAAGTTCTAGGATTTCTTGGGTGACAAAAATTTTGAAAAACTTTAAAGGGGTAAAATTGGTGACATCTACAGAATGTTTATACCAAAGGTTGCTAAAAACAGGTGTTTGAGGGGAAATATAACAAATCGACTGTAACCCCTTTCCGATGTAGCACTTGATATTGCTTTCTATATCAGGTCCCCATGTTAGGGAGCGGCTTTAGGAGCAGAACCTGCACCATAACTGGACTGTGTTATATGTGGCTGTGGGCTGTGTTACAAGGCTGGCTGCTCCCTGTAACAGTAGCAACAAGAACTAGCTGACAAACTGTGACAATATCAAATATGAAGCAGGCTGCCTGTAAAAAGTCAAACCCAACCAAATATTAAAGTGGTAAAGTAAACGCTGTTAAAAAAAAAAAAAACAAAACAAAAAACCCCCAAAAAACAAAAAGAATTGTGTTTTTCTACTCACCACAACTTCCTAAAAAATGCAATAAAAATAATCAAATCACTGAAACGTGTCCTAGAGAATATCCCCCACTGGGGGTGGAGGGGTGGGTAGGATGGATGTCAAAAAAAAGTAAAGTTTACGCCACCTGTTAGTTCTTTTTCCCCAGAAATTCTAGAAGTGTCGCTTCACAACTCACACCTCAGGAATATTACTTCTCACTACACTTACCTTAGAGTCTTTTTTATGACCTCCAGCAAGTAACTTCATTACTACTATATTGTTTTTCGATACCTTCAAAATCTCATTCACCTTAAAAAGAAATAAATGAAATAAAAAAAAAAAATTCATCTTTATGCAAGTATCTATATGTTTTTACAGCTATATGTAAACTGCCAAGACAAATAAAACATCTAATGCCTGCAAGCAGAACATATAGTTTGTGTTTTTGACATTAACATACACATCTCCCTTATGAGCCAAGTAAATCTCAATATGGCTATTCAGTGTTAAGCCTCTTTCACACATCCGTGTAAAACACTAACGTTTTGCACGATCTGTGGTGAAGGTACGTGTGCGTGTGTAGTCCCGGTGCAATTTATGTGACATCCGGATAGCACACGGACAGCCATGAGCTAGTATACTTCCCGGTCTCCTCTGCTGCCGTTCCTTCCGGGTCAGCGCAGTGAATATTTAATGAGTGGGACCCGGAGGCAACAGCAGAGGCAGCGACAGCAATGCCGGAGACAGGTAAGTATAAAAACTCTAATTTTATGTCACCTGTGTTTTCGCCAATACGTGTCACACGGACACATCAGTGTGTGGTCCATGTGACACCCATGCTGCCGACAGAAATCGAACATGTTGCTGTATGGAGTACACAGATATGCATGTGCTCCACAGGGACACATGATCCGTGTGAAAACATGAATGTGTGACCAAGCTCATTAATTTTAATGGGTCTACATGTGTCCACGTCTCCAGTACGTGTGAAAACGGACGTCACACGTACTGGATACACTGATAAGTGAAGATTTCTTAGGGCACGTTCAGACCTCCGTACAAATCAGTCTGAGATGACACCACAATGCATGGACTGGCCATGGGTCTCCTGACCTGAGCATGACAGCTTCATATATTTCCATGTATTGTAGCTCCATCTCAGAACGATTTGTATTGACGTCTAAATGCGCCCTTAGACCAGTCGTCCGTTGTAGGGATGCAATCTGTTAATTATATATATTTTCTTGGGAGCAATCTGCTGGGGCTACATGGAGCCATTGCATCCAATGATTTCCTAAGGTGTCACATTGCCAATTTTTACACCAGAGATTCACATAGGTTTCCAAATATTATTTTTTTTTGCCGTTGGGGCTCTAAAATACTCAAATGACAGCTTACTGGAGACAAGTTGCATGACTGTTTAATAGCATGACTTGTCTGTGACTCACTGTTGCAGGACACCTCTGTGTGAAGCTTCAGCATTAAAAGCTAACAATATGTTTTACTTTTAGGGTCTCCTTTTGGCATTGGTCGATAGCCTTCACTTTGAAAATATTAAGTCGAAAAGTCGGCCTTTGAATTAGGCCAAAGACCATATTCAGTGAAGACTGCGCCATCCGATTCAGGAGACTGTTGAGGAGGATATCAACCAATAAACTGCTAATCCAGTATTCTAAGGGGGTCTTTATGTATACACGGATATCTAATCAGACCAAAATTGGGGTGTATAAATGGCAAATTGATCTGTCTCATGTGCCAGAAAATTGATCTTATGTGATTAAAGTGTTATTCCCAAAACATTTCCAACTCTCCATGTGTTACAGGATAAAAAAAAAAAACTGCTCAATAAATTTCAGTTAAATTAGAATTGGTATGTAAAACAGTGCTCCTCATCATGCTGTTCACATTTTGACATCATGGGATCAAGACACGTAACATTTGTTGTTTTAACAGTACCTCACCATTGGGAAGCACAGCATGACCTACATTTATCATACGATGCTCTAAATAACATAGAAAGATGAATTATGGATGACCAAGCGCCATAAGTTGAAGGCACTTTGTCCTGGGCTAAAACCCAGTGCCAAGGCAAAATTTAAGGCGAATTTACAGATCCTGCAATCTAGCAGGAGCAGGTTCAGTCACGAGCTCTCATACATAACTGGAGACTCTGCGGAGAAGACAGAAGTGGTTTATTACTGCTTCTGTCTTCACGGTTGCTGGCTACATAGTGCTTAGTAAGTATACTGTTGATGCTTCTCTCCTTGGAGATCACATAGTTCACTGGTCCTTACTGACATAGCAGAGCTGCTGGGTCCTAACATACCCTGACTAGGATCCTACAGGTGCCTCACTTGCAGTGGGGGGGGGGGGAAACAAAAAAACAAAACAATAAAAGACAAAAAATAAATTTCCCCAGAGGTTTTGTATGAGGTCAAGGGAACATGCATATTATGTGAAAAAAAAACCCAGTGTATAAAGCTTCTGCTAAAAAAAAAAAAGTTCCCACACAAAAATATATATTAAACACACTAAACACACTATTACATACGCTACATATAACAAAAAAAACATAACCTACACATATTAAGTATTGACACCACCATAATAACTTGCAGAATTAATTTAACAGTTTATTTTGTGTACGATGAACACTAAATAAAAGACAAAAAAAAAAATAAACCTCTTCTTTCTATATTTGTGCATAGAGAAAAATTACAGTCATTTAGATGGACCCCACATCAGTGCTAAAAATATTACAAATTTGTCCCACATTACTAAAAACGTTATACAGCCACCAATGAAAAAAAAAAAAAAATAGCTACTAAAAAGAGAAGGTGTAAAAATGAAAAAAAAAAAAAAATGAAATAAACGGCAGGTCAGTAAATGCAATTATAAGAGAAGCAGAGCATCTGAAAATAACATTCGTGCAATTATGAAGAGAGGAGGCCAGGTTCAGCCATTGTGAGAGGAAGTAAAGTATAAGGAAGGGAACATCTTACCTCTTGATCTTGATTAGGGATATTTTCCAATATCATTCTTGCTTGTTGGAAGTGTTTGCTGGCTGCCATGTAAAGGTCTGAAGACTGGGGAGGGGGGCTGTACTTATTCAAGTCAGACATTTCCTATGATTTACAAAAATGAGGACTATTACATTACATTTAAATGTGTAAAGTACAAAGGCAAAAAGTAATCTAGAATGAAAAACAGTACCACTACACTCACAAGGTTAACCAAGAGAAATACCGTTTACAGGTAAATATAATAGAAGAGGGATTTCTACTTTATAGTGTAAGCTATCAAGTTGTGTGTACTGCTGGCTGCTATATATGGTTTGTTTTAATTAATGAGGTGTAAAACAAAAATAAAAAAGTAACCTCATCTTTCTGTAAAACACTTTCCCCACAGCATCTCCAGTGGGAGCTGGCTCAGTTCTGTGGCACATATAACAGATATATAAATGCATGGCAGCTGTTCAGAAAGGGGCTCTCCTGTCACAACACTGATGACCCTTAGAATAGGTCACCAATATACACTACTACAAAAAAGTTAGGGATATTTGGCTTTTGGGTGACATTTTAGGCTGATACTAATATGCCCTCTAATCATTTCAGGTAAACTTCATGTGACCGTCTCTAAACTTCTGAATGCAGATGTAAAAATGTTCAACGATTCAGTACTTTTTGCACAACTGGCTATTCTCTAATAAGGAGCTTAGTGGAAAACTTCACAATAAGAGTTTGATCCTTGAATCGCTCAATAAATTTCAGAGTTCAATTAGAATTGGTATTTATACGGTCCTCCTCATGCTGATCATATATTGACATCATGAGACCAAGACGATACCCAACATTTGTTTAACAGTACTTCACTATTGGGAAGCTTCAAGCAGGATGTTCTCAGATGGAAGTGGTCACAGAGTGTCATCAACAGATCTGGTCTGCATACTAGACAACCTGCAAGGGTACCTGACCACACCACCAGGCAAAGGAGACATCGTCTTGCGAGGGACCAGTGAGCCTCAGTGCTATTCACTGAGAAAAGCCAATTCACGCTGAGCAAAAATGATGGCAGACAGCACTGTTGGAGACGCAAAGGAGGGCACTTTGCATCAGTCACTGTTGTTACTAGACGAGCCTTTGGTCGTGGTGGTGTTACAGTGTGGGCAGGTGTGTGTAGTGAATACAGAACTGTCCTACACATTGTGAATGGTACAGTGACAAGCCCCTACTACTTAATTAAGATCATAAAAGCAGTCATTGTGCCTTGCCTGGACAACACAGGCCTAATTTCATCTTCATGGATGACAATGTCCCAGCTCATTGTGGATACATCATTAGGGAACAGCAGCTGGAGCCTGGAGCACCTGCAATGGAGGGTCTTGCACTTTCTCCAGACTGAATCCCATAGAAAGCCTATGGGATCAGCTGAGTAGCTGTGTAGAGGCTCATAACCCTGTACCACAGAACCTCAATGCCCTAAGGGCTGCCCTTTAAGGCCTTGAGTGCACACTGCTTTTTTATCACGTTTTTGTGCATTATTTGGGTACAGTTTTAGTCCCAAAACTGCATGCATTCCTTCCCGAGCAAAGTCTATGAGATTTCATTTTTGCTGTCTGCATGTTGCAGCTTTTTTTGGTGACCACATAGATGCAGCATGTCAATTATTTCTGCGTTTTTGAGCCCTTCCAGTCAATAGATTTGACTTAAAAAATGCACTGGACAAAAACACTGTAAAAAAACGCAGTAAAACGCGGCAAGAAATGCATGCCAAGGAATGTTTTTTGGGATCAAAAATGTGTATCTATGTGGTCCACACAAAAATGCAACATGCGCACATAACCTAAGAAGATTGGGAAGCCATGCCTCAGCAAAAAAAAAAAAAAAAAAAAAAAAAAAAAACTCCACTTGTGAACAGCGTGAAACGTCGTTGCCAAGCTGTACTTGATGCTCAAAGACACACTAAAAGTTAGAGACACAACAGTAGTGGATATACAACACCAAAAGAAGGGAATTTTGTTTACTTACCGTAAATTCCTTTTCTTCTAGCTCCTATTGGGAGACCCAGACAATTGGGTGTATAGCTTCTGCCTCCGGAGGCCACACAAAGTATTACACTTTAAAAAGTGTAACCCCTCCCCTCTGCCTATACACCCTCCCGTGCATCACGGGCTCCTCAGTTTGGTGCAAAAGCAGGAAGGAGGAAACTTATAAATTGGTCTAAGGTAAATTCAAGGAATAGCAAAGTGAACAGAAAAGATTACGCCTAAAACTTAGCCTTTAATCTGATATAATTAAAAATCCAAAAAGGACCTAAAAAGGACAAACAGACCAATAAAACAGCCAATATACTCAAACACAGTAGAGGACCAATTGGCTGATCACACAAATTGATATGTGGAGAGTGACATTCATATATGTAGTTGTCAAAATGTACCGCAATAAATATCAGCAGTATAAATCATATAATGAATGATACATACTATGCAGCCACAAAAAACACCTGCCAAAACTGCAGCTGGCGGTGAGTAAATGATGGAAAAAGGAACGGTCTTACCCCATCTGCCGTGTCACCCTTTCCCTGTTAATATGGAGCACTTATTGCCGGATGTTTTTGGTAACCATAATAGATGAGATCGCCTGGTCCTTTATCTGGATGACTCAGGGTCTCCAACGCGTTTCTTTACATCATCAGGGGAGGATAAAGATCCAATATTCAGGTCACAATAGGACCCATGCAAAACGGCATAGATTACTGTTGAAAAGCATAGGCACAAACCACATCAAATGAAGGGGGGGTCTATGTCAGTAATAAAAAGCAGGCGGCCCGATACAAAGCGGCGGGTACAGCTTACCTCCATCAATACCAGGGAACTCCTGGGCAGAGTGCGCCTGTCATAGCTCGCCGTCGGGTTTAAATGAACCGCTCACTTGCGATGGCGTCTGACGTCACATCCGCATGCCGCAGTGAACCCACTTCCGGGTCACATGATCGCGGCCGCGATGTGCACGTCACAAAGGGGCGTAAGTAGTAGTCATGTGAACCATGACGTAGCAGGTAAATGACTACAACAAAATGGCCACGGTTGGTATCGTAAAGCCAGCGATACAAAACGGCCATTTAATTCAAAATAGCGGCCCATCAACATCAATATTGGGCCGAAAAAGGCCTGTCACATACATTACAGGCACCCAGATAGGTAGGAGGCTCATAGAGACAACAAGCAAAGAAAAAACCGATATAAAAGAAAATAAACCAGCAGGCGTATTAATTCAGGAGAGGGAGTGAGGAAGAAAAAAACACAGATTATATCCATCGCTTATATAATAGCAAGGGACCAGGACAAAAAATAGAGCGAAGGATCAGGAGAGGTCAGTAAGGACTCCGGAAAAATTATTATGTAATAGATTGTGGTAATGTGAAGGGCAAACCCGATTAAATGGGCAGAAAGGTACGAAAAAACCACCACCACCCTGGACCTATCCTAATGCCCTATATTTAAACCTGACCCTACCTATTTGTGGAGGTCGGCACCCTGGGACAGATCGGTGATTGGTGCCCCCACTCGGGCGACGACTAACCCTCCTAACCAATATCTAAACTAGTCTACCACAAAGGGTGCAAAGGAGAGAGCTTCATTGAGGCCCAAGGGTTTGCTAGTTTTCAGCCAAAAGATCCACTTGGTTTCTTGTTTCAGAATTTTGTTATCCCAATTACCACCTCTGAGGGGGGGAGCCACAACATCAATACCCTGGAAACTGATTGATTTAATGTCTCCTGCATGATGTTCCGTAATGTGACGGGCCACAGGAGTATCATTGCCCAGGCGGATATCACGGATGTGTTCCTCTATTCTCCTCCTAAATTCCCTTTTGGTCTTTCCCACGTATTCTTTCTGACAACTACAGGTGGCTTTGTATATAACGCCCTTTGTTTTGCAGTTAATGAATGAGCGGATATCAAAGCGCTTCCCCAGGACGTGGGAAAAGAAAAATTTACCTGGGTTAATGTGACCACATGCAATGCAGCCGCTACATTTATAACATCCTTTGACTGGATTCCTCAGCCATGTCCTATTAGGACTAGAAAAATGGCTGTGAACCAGTCTCTCCTTAATCGAGCGGGCCTTCCTGTAGGTCACTGAGGGGGCATTGGGAAGAAAATCACCGATCTCATTATCCATTTTGAGAATGGACCAATGTCTCTCAAGGATCCTTCTAACCTCCCCTGATCCATTATTAAAGGTGGTAATGAACCGGATAAATTCCTCATCAGATGTGGGTCTCCCTGGTCCGTGCAAAAAGTCATTCCTAGTCTTCTGTTGAGTCTCAAAAAAGGCTTTCTTAATCACATGGTCAGGGTAGCCTCTATGCTGAAACCTGAGGCTTAAGTCACGCGCCTGTTGTCGAAAACCTTGCTCGTCCGAGCAGTTTCGTTTTAATCTGTGAAATTGACCCTTTGGGATGCCTTTTTTTAGGCTATTGGGAGGACTGCTCTCCCAACGCAGAATCACCCACAGAATCCCTCTCAACAAGTACATCCAAAAAGGGTAACTTCCATCTGTCAAACTCGCAAGTAAAAAATAGACCCAAGGAGTTGTCATTAAGTGCAGCAACCGTTCTTACAATCTCATCCTCAGTGCCCCTCCACAGGACAAACACGTCGTCTATAAAACGACACCACAAGACGATGCTGTCCTGAGGCACAGGGGATGAGTCACCAAAAACGCAGGTTTCTTCCCACCAGCCGAGAAGGAGGTTAGCATACGATGGGGCCACCGGACTCCCCATCGCGGTCCCCCTCAGCTGGTGGAATACCTGACCGTCAAACAAAAAGGAATTGTTTTTGAGACAAAATTCAACAAGACTCAAAAGGAAAGAGTTATGATCATCAAATTGTTGCCCCCTACTTCTCAAGAAAAAACTTACCGCCTGTAAACCAAGGTCGTGTCTAATTGAGGAGTAGAGGGATTCAACATCAATGCTCACAAAGATGACATCATCCTCGATGGTGATACCCTCCAATTTTTTAAGCAAATTTGTAGTGTCTTTAAGATGAGAGCCCAAGGATGTAACAAAGGGTCTTAATATTCTGTCAGCATAGACACCTATATTCTGCGAGACACTTCCGATACCCGACACTATTGGCCTGCCCCGCAAAGGGGATAGGCCTTTGTGTACCTTCGGTAGACAGTAAAAGGTAGGAGTCACTGGGAACGGAGGATATAAAAAGTCAAATTCAGTTTTACTGATCAAGTCTCTGTCACGTGCACTCAACAATAGTCCTCTCAAAGTCGACAGATAGTCAGATGTGGGATTCCGATCAAGTTTCTCATAATTGGATCTATCATCCAGGATGTCCATACACATTTTTTTATAATCAGAGACATTCATAAGTACGATGTTGCCACCTTTATCTGATTCTTTTATCACAATATCAGTGTCCCTCTCCAGGTTCCCAAGACATTCCATCTCATCTTTGGTAAGATTAAATTTGCTATTGTGCTTCTCGGTGATCATAGCCAGATCCCTTGTGACCAGGTTGCAAAAAATATCAATGGAGGATACCTGACTATTAGCCGGAGGCATCTTACTGCTCTTTAGTTTCAGGTCAGTAAAGGGACCTCTACTTTCAGAATTTGGATTAATATCACTCAAATTATAAAGGAATCTGACATCCTCCAACAGATCATTCGCAATACCCATCTCTCTACAAATTTTCTTATTCTCCATGGCAAAGTATTTCTTCCATTTAAGTTTTCGTGTAAATAAATTGAGATCTTTTACCGCATCAAAATGATTGAAATCAGACGTAGGAACGAAGGAGAGCCCCTTACTGAGTACCGTCATTTCCAACTTGGAGAGAGGTCTATCCGAGAGGTTAATTATCTGGGTTGAATCCCCTGTGGATTGTATCCCACTGGGCCTTGTTTGCTCCTCAGAAAGTGGTTGGACTCTAAAAAAGGTCCCTTATTAAAACCACCTCTATCGGAATTCCTACCTCTTCCCCTTTGTTTAGTCCTCCGCTGATTCCCCCTCCCCTCTGTATCAGAAAACTCTGTATCAGTAGATGTACCTTCTGTATCACTAGGTTTATTGTATCTAATAACAGGAAAATTATATGCCTTGTTGTCTCTAAATTCCTGCACGTCTCTGATGTAAAACCTGTGTTTTTTCTCCTTCAGATGATACTGATGTTTTTCAATAATACCCTGTAAGGTGGTCTCCTTCGTCCCAAATTCCGTCTCACTAGAAAATTTTTTTGTGATCTCAATCTGTTCCCTGAGTAGGCCGTCTAGTTTGGCCAAATTCTTCTTCTCCTCTTCTAATAAGAGGGTCATTAATTTCAGGGAGCAGTTTGTGATCTAAATGTAGCGGCTGCATTGCATGTGGTCACATTAACCCAGGTAAATTTTTCTTTTCCCACGTCCTGGGGAAGCGCTTTGATATCCGCTCATTCATTAACTGCAAAACAAAGGGCGTTATATACAAAGCCACCTGTAGTTGTCAGAAAGAATACGTGGGAAAGACCAAAAGGGAATTTAGGAGGAGAATAGGGGAACACATCCGTGATATCCGCCTGGGCAATGATACTCCTGTGGCCCGTCACATTACGGAACATCATGCAGGAGACATTAAATCAATCAGTTTCCAGGGTATTGATGTTGTGGCTCCCCCCCTCAGAGGTGGTAATTGGGATAACAAAATTCTGAAACAAGAAACCAAGTGGATCTTTTGGCTGAAAACTAGCAAACCCTTGGGCCTCAATGAAGCTCTCTCCTTTGCACCCTTTGTGGTAGACTAGTTTAGATATTGGTTAGGAGGGTTAGTCGTCGCCCGAGTGGGGGCACCAATCACCGATCTGTCCCAGGGTGCCGACCTCCACAAATAGGTAGGGTCAGGTTTAAATATAGGGCATTAGGATAGGTCCAGGGTGGTGGTGGTTTTTTCTTACCTTTCTGCCCATTTAATCGGGTTTGCCCTTCACATTACCACAATCTATTACATAATAATTTTTCCGGAGTCCTTACTGACCTCTCCTGATCCTTCGCTCTATTTTTTGTCCTGGTCCCTTGCTATTATATAAGCGATGGATATAATCTGTGTTTTTTTCTTCCTCACTCCCTCTCCTGAATTAATACGCCTGCTGGTTTATTTTCTTTTATATCGGTTTTTTCTTTGCTTGTTGTCTCTATGAGCCTCCTACCTATCTGGGTGCCTGTAATGTATGTGACAGGCCTTTTTCGGCCCAATATTGATGTTGATGGGCCGCTATTTTGAATTAAATGGCCGTTTTGTATCGCTGGCTTTACGATACCAACCGTGGCCATTTTGTTGTAGTCATTTACCTGCTACGTCATGGTTCACATGACTACTACTTACGCCCCTTTGTGACGTGCACATCGCGGCCGCGATCATGTGACCCGGAAGTGGGTTCACTGCGGCATGCGGATGTGACGTAAGACGCCATCGCAAGTGAGCGGTTCATTTAAACCCGACGGCGAGCTATGACAGGCGCACTCTGCCCAGGAGTTCCCTGGTATTGATGGAGGTAAGCTGTACCCGCCGCTTTGTATCGGGCCGCCTGCTTTTTATTACTGACATAGACCCCCCCCTTCATTTGATGTGGTTTGTGCCTATGCTTTTCAACAGTAATCTATGCTGTTTTGCATGGGTCCTATTGTGACCTGAATATTGGATCTTTATCCTCCCCTGATGATGTAAAGAAACGCGTTGGAGACCCCGAGTCATCCAGATAAAGGACCAGGCGATCTCATCTATTATGGTTACCAAAAACATCCGGCAATAAGTGCTCCATATTAACAGGGAAAGGGTGACACGGCAGATGGGGTAAGACCGTTCCTTTTTCCATCATTTACTCACCGCCAGCTGCAGTTTTGGCAGGTGTTTTTTGTGGCTGCATAGTATGTATCATTCATTATATGATTTATACTGCTGATATTTATTGCGGTACATTTTGACAACTACATATATGAATGTCACTCTCCACATATCAATTTGTGTGATCAGCCAATTGGTCCTCTACTGTGTTTGAGTATATTGGCTGTTTTATTGGTCTGTTTGTCCTTTTTAGGTCCTTTTTGGATTTTTAATTATATCAGATTAAAGGCTAAGTTTTAGGCGTAATCTTTTCTGTTCACTTTGCTATTCCTAGATACTTACCAGTGAATTGATACCCAGTAGCTATCTTAAGGTAAATTCAATCCGAAGGATGTTCGGAGAACTGAACCATGAACCAAAAGAACAATTCAACATGAACATGTGTACACAAAAGAACAAACAGCCCGAAGGGAACAGGGGCGGGTGCTGGGTCTCCCAATAGGAGCTAGAAGAAAAGGAATTTACGGTAAGTAAACAAAATTCCCTTCTTCTTTGTCGCTCCATTGGGAGACCCAGACAATTGGGACGTCCAAAAGCAGTCCCTGGGTGGGTAAAAGAAAACCTCGATAAAAAGAGCCGAAAACGGCCCCCTCTTACAGGTGGGCAACCGCCGCCTGAAGGACTCGCCTACCTAGGCTGGCATCTGCCGAAGCATAGGTATGCACCTGATAGTGTTTCGTTAAAGTGTGCAGACTAGACCAGGTAGCCGCCTGACACACCTGCTGAGCCGTAGCCTGGTGCCGCAATGCCCAGGACGCACCCAAGGCTCTGGTAGAATGGGCTTTCAGCCCTGAAGGAACCGGAAGCCCAGAAGAACGGTAGGCTTCAAGAATCGGTTCCTTGATCCACCGAGCCAAGGTTGACTTGGACGCCTGCGACCCTTTACGCTGGCCAGCGACAAGGACAAAGAGCGCATCTGAACGGCGCAGGGGCGCCGTGCGAGACACGTAGAGCCGGAGTGCTCTCACTAGATCTAACAAGTGCAAATCCTTTTCACATTGGTGAACTGGATGAGGGCAAAATGAAGGTAAGGAAATATCCTGATTGAGATGAAACGGGGATACCACCTTAGGGAGGAATTCCGGGACCGGACGCAGAACCACCTTATCCTGGTGAAAAACCAGGAAGGGGGCTTTGCATGACAACGCTGCTAGCTCCGACACTCTACGGAGCGACGTAACCGCCACTAGAAAAGCCACCTTCTGCGAAAGACGTGATAGAGAGACATCCCGCAGCGGCTCGAAGGGTGGTTTCTGAAGAGCCCTTAGCACTCTGTTAAGATCCCAAGGTTCCAGCGGCCGCTTGTAAGGTGGGACTATGTGGCAAACTCCCTGCAGGAACGTGCGGACCTGCGGAAGTCTGGCTAGACGCTTTTGAAAAAACACGGAAAGCGCCGAAACTTGTCCCTTGAGAGAGCCGAGAGACAAACCCTTGTCCATTCCGGATTGAAGGAAGGAAAGAAAGGTGGGTAAGGCAAACGGCCAGGGGGTAAAACCCTTATCAGAGCACCAGGATAAGAAGATCCTCCAAGCCCTGTGATAGATCTTGGCGGACGTTGGTTTCCTGGCCTGTCTCATAGTGGCAATGACATCTTGAGATAACCCTGAGGACGCTAGGATCCAGGACTCAATGGCCACACAGTCAGGTTGAGGGCCGCAGAATTCAGATGGAAAAATGGCCCTTGAGACAGCAAGTCTGGTCGGTCTGGGAGTGCCCACGGTTGACCGACCGTGAGGTGCCACAGATCCGGGTACCACGACCTCCTCGGCCAGTCTGGAGCGACGAGGATGGCGCGGCGGCAGTCGGACCTGATCTTGCGTAACACTCTGGGCAGCATTGCCAGAGGAGGAAACACATAAGGTAGTCGAAACTGCGACCAATCCTGAACTAATGCGTCCGCCGCCAGAGCTCTGTGATCTTGAGACCGTGCCATGAATACCGGGACTTTGTTGTTGTGCCGAGACGCCATGAGATCGACGTCCGGCGTTCCCCAGCGGCAACAGATCTCTTGAAACACGTCCGGGTGAAGAGACCATTCCCCTGCGTCCATGCCCTGGCGACTGAGGAAGTCTGCTTCCCAGTTTTCTACGCCCGGGATGTGAACTGCGGAGATGGTGGATGCTGTGGCCTCCGCCCACAGCAGAATCCGCCGAACTTCCTGGAAGGCTTGACGGCTGCGCGTGCCGCCCTGATGGTTGATGTACGCGACCGCCGTGGCGTTGTCCGACTGTATGCGGATCTGCCTGCCCTCCAGCCAGCGATGAAACGCCTTCAGGGCCAGATACACTGCCCTTATTTCCAGAACATTGATCTGAAGGGAGGACTCTGTCGGAGTCCAGGTTCCCTGAGCCCTGTGGTGGAGAAAAACCGCTCCCCACCCTGACAGACTCGCATCCGTCGTGACCACAGCCCAGGATGGGGGCAGGAAGGATTTTCCCTTTGACAGAGAAGTGGGAAGGAGCCACCACTGAAGAGAGGTTTTGGCTGCCAGGGAAAGAGAGACGTTCCTGTCCAGGGACGTCGACCTCCTGTCCCATTTGCGGAGAATGTCCCATTGGAGTGGACGCAGATGAAACTGCGCAAAGGGGACTGCCTCCATTGCTGCCACCATCTTCCCCAGGAAGTGCATGAGGCGCCTCAAGGGGTGTGACTGGGCCCGAAGAAGAGAGTGTACCCCTGTCTGCAGCGAACGCTGTTTGTCCAGCGGTAGCTTGACTATCGCTGAGAGAGTATGAAACTCCATCCCGAGGTAAGTCAGTGACTGGGTCGGTGTCAGCTTTGACTTTGGGAAATTGATGATCCACCCGAATCTCTGGAGAGTCTCCAGAGCCACGGTCAGGCTGTGTTGACATGCCACCCGGGAGGGTGCTTTGACTAGGAGATCGTCCAAGTAAGGGATCACCGAGTGGCCTTGAGAGTGTAGGACCGCCACAACGGATGCCATGACCTTGGTGAAGACCCGTGGGGCTGTCGCCAGGCCGAACGGCAGTGCCACAAACTGAAGGTGTTCGTCCCCGATGGCGAAACACAGGAAGCGTTGATGCTTTGGTGCGATCGGCACATGGAGATACGCATCCCTGATGTCGATTGATGCTAGGAAGTCTCCTTGGGACATCGAAGCGATGACCGAGCGGAGAGATTCCATGCGAAACCGTCTGGTTCTAACATGTCTGTTGAGCAGTTTGAGGTCCAGAACGGGACGGAATGATCCGTCCTTTTTTGGCACCACGAACAAGTTGGAGTAAAACCCGCGACCACGTTCCTGAAGGGGAACGGGGATCACAACTCCTTCTGTCTTCAGAGTGTTCACCGCCTGAAAAAGTGCCTCGGCTCGCTCGGGGGGCGGAGATGTTCTGAAGAAACGAGTCGGGGGACGAGAGCTGAACTCTATCCTGTAACCGTGAGACAGAATGTCTCTCACCCATCGGTCTTGGACATTTGGCCACCAGGCGTCGCAAAAGCGGGAGAGCCTGCCACCGACCGAGGATGCGGTTTGGGGAGGCCGAAAGTCATGAGGAGGCCGCCTTGGAGACGGTGCCTCCGGCGGCCTTTGGTGGACGTGACTTAGACCGCCATGAATGGCCTCTGTTCCTCTGGCCCTTCTGTGGCCTGTTGGACGAAGAAGGTTGGGACCTGGCTGAGGGCCGAAAGGACCGAAACCTCGATTGAATTTTCCGTTGCTGAGGTTTGTTTGGCTTGGACTGGGGTAAGGACGAGTCCTTTCCCTTGGATTGCTTAATAATTTCATCCAATCGCTCGCCAAACAATCGGTCGCCGGAAAATGGCAAACCGGTTAAGAACCTCTTGGAAGCAGAGTCTGCCTTCCATTCGCGTAGCCACATGGCCCTGCGGACTGCCACCGAATTGGCGGACGCTACCGCTGTACAGCTAGCAGAGTCCAGGACAGCATTCATGGCGTAGGATGAAAATACCGACGCCTGAGAAGTCAAGGACGCAACTTGCGGAGCAGAGGTACGTGTGACCGCATTAATCTCAGACAGACAAGCTGAGATAGCTTGGAGTGCCCACACGGCTGCGAAGGCCGGGGCAAAAGACGCACCTGTGGCTTCATAGATGGATTTCATCAGGAGCTCTATCTGCCTGTCAGTGGCATCCTTGAGCGATGAACCATCTGCCACTGAAACTACGGATCTAGCCGCCAATCTAGAGACTGGCGGATCCACCTTGGGACATTGAGCCCAACCCTTAACTACGTCAGAGGGGAAGGGGTAACGTGTGTCATTAAGGCGCTTATTAAAGCGCTTGTCCGGAAATGCTCTGTGCTTCTGGACAGCCTCTCTGAAGTTAGAGTGATCGAAAAACGCATTCCGTGTACGTTTGGGAAACCTAAACTGGTGCTTTTCCTGCGAATCCGACTCCTCTATAAGTGGAGTTGGGGGAGAGAGATCTAGCACCTGGTTGATGGATGCTATAAGGTCATTTACTATGGCGTCCCCTTCAGGTGTATCAAGATTGAGAGCAACGTCAGGTTCAGAGCCCTGAGCTGCGATGTCCGCTTCATCCTCCAGAGAGTCATCAAGCTGAGACCCCGAACAGCGTGATGAAGTCGGGGAAGATTCCCAGCAAGCCCGCTTAGCCGGTCTGGGACTGGGGTCCGTTCCGGAGACCTCCCCGTGAGACATAGGGGCCACCCCAGGAGCACGCTGCGGCGCAGCCCGAGAGGGCCCTGGGGGCGATGATCCTACAGTGCCCGGGGCCTGTGTAAGGACCGGTCTGGACTGCAAGGCTTCTAGTATCTTAGCAGACCATCTGTCCATAGACTGAGCCATGGATTGTGAAAGCGACTCAGAGTTTCTCAGCCAAAACTGCAAACTCTGTCCCTGTCACCTGGATAGGGGCAGCCGGCGGTTCTACCTGAGCCGAGGGTCCCACCAGTGCCCGAGGCTCCGGCTGAGCGAGTGCAACAGGGGCCGAGCATTGCTCACAGTGAGGGTAGGTGGAACCTGCAGGTAACATAGCCGCACAAGAGGTACAGGTTGCAAAATAACCCTGTGTCTTGGCACCCTTGCTCCTTGTGAACGACATGCTGTTGTGTCCTAGGAGAGTGATCACTGAGGGTATATAGCCAGCAAAAACAATGCGGCCGAACAGAGAAAATGTATACAGCTATATCTATAAATATATACACTTCGGCACCCCAGGGGGACCAGCACCGGTGACCGGTGTGGCTTACCGACCGCCCAAGCGGTTGTGTGACCACCAGATTCCCTGCCCTGGGCCTCCCAGAGCTGCAGAGCTCGTTTCTGAAATCCTCCACCGGCAGAATGATGTAAAAATGGCTGCCGGAGCTCTCAGGGGAGGAGGGGGCCGTGGGCGGCGACTAATAAAGTGCTGGAATCTGGTGCCCCACAGTGATCAGTGAGGGGGGAGGAGGACACCTAATGTATGCTCCAGCCCTCACTGTCGACGTCAAGTCGACCGTCCCGCCCTTACCCCTGACTGGCAGGCCCGGGGGCGGGAGTTATGGTACTAGGCCGCAGAAGCCGGGGATTAAATTTAATACCGCGGCCGACAAACAGGCCCGGTCAGCGCGGTAGTCCCGGCCGTCATAAAAATACAGCAGCCGCTGCGGTGTCAGTGACACGAGCGCTCCATACACCGTCCCCAAGGGGACACAGAGTACCTTCTGGATGCAGGGCCTGTCCCTGGTGATATTAAGTCTCCTGTCCGGCAGATTCCCACAGGGGCTGCGGAGGGAGCCCGGTCCCAGTGCCTGGATGACCGGATAGGATCCCACTTCTCCCAGAGCCTCTAAGGGATGGGGAAGGAAAACGGCATGTGGCTCCAGCCTCTGTACCCGCAATGGGTACCTCAACCTTGACATCACCACCGACTTAGTGGGGTGAGAAGAGAGCATGCCGGGGGCCCTGGGGCCCTCTTTTCTTCCATCCGATATAATCAGCAGCTGCTGCTGACTAAAATGTGGAGCTTGCGTGAATGTGCGCCTCCTTCAACACAAAGCACAAAACTGAGGAGCCCGTGATGCACGGGAGGGTGTATAGGCAGAGGGGAGTGGTTACACTTTTTAAAGTGTAATACTTTGTGTGGCCTCCGGAGGCAGAAGCTATACACCCAATTGTCTGGGTCTCCCAATGGAGCGACAAAGAAAAGGACTGTTGGCTTTTGTTTCAATAAATTATTTTAAATGAGAAATCTCCATTACATGATACAAAAATCACTACAGCATGAACATTTTCCATAAATTTTACCTGAATGACAAAACATCCCTAACTTTTTGTGAGTGGAGTTTCATTTGCCAAGTTATGGCACCCAAGCACCCCCACTAATCATTTGCCAGATATAAACAAACACTGAATGAACCTGCATAGCTCACCACAATTAAAGGTGTAGTGGCCGCAGATCAACTACTTTTCTATTGAAGAAGCTAATGTGGAGTATTTACGTCATTCGCTACATGCTGAAAGGAGTTGTGTAGTGCTGCTCTATTGAATGAGGCAGCTGGGTTATCGGACTCCCAGTGATGGGATATTGATTACCTATATCTAAGGATATTCCATTAATAATAATATGACCAGAGATCCCCTTTAAGTTCTCGGCACTGTGCCATGAATGTAGGGCAGATGACACCCAAGAAGTTAAAAGAACACGAATTTGTTTATACAAGAGAATCATAGAATGGTAGAGTTGGAATGGACCTCCTGGGTCATCTAGTCCAACCCCCTGCTCAAAGCAGGATTCACTCAAGCATCCCAGACAGATGTCCGTCCAACCTCTTTTTAAAGACTTCCATTGAAGGAGAGCTCACTACCTCTCGTGGCAGCCTGTTCCACTCGATCACTCTCACTGTCAAAAAGTTTTTTCTAATATCTAATCTGTGTCTCCTCCCCATCAGTTCAATCCCATTGCTTCTACAGTGTGACAGCCTTTAAGTTATTTGTAGACAGCTATTAAGTCTCCTCTCAGTCTTCTCTTTTGCAAGCTAAACAATCCCAAATCCTGTAACCGTTCTTCATAGGACATCGTTTGCAGACCAGTCACCATTCTGGTCACTCTTCTCTGAACTTGCTCCAGTTTGTTGATGTCTTTTTAAAAATGTGGTGCCCAGAACTGGACACAGTATTCCAGATGAGGTCTGAGTAAAGGGGGATAATGACGTCACGTGATCTAGACTTTAATTTTAACTGGATTTAGACTGCTGGCCAATCTATGTCAGCCAAATCCATTAAAAATAATAAGAGCAGTCAGGCAGGGTATTAAAATTACCTTAAACTGTAAGTAGTGCACTGGTGGAGGTGTGATAACACTGTTGAATGGCGCAAATCTGTGCTCATACCGAACTTGTTCACTGTCCAACTCAAACTTGGGTTTTCGCACTTTTCCATCCATGTCAAATGCAATCATTGTCTAAAGGAATAGAGAATATTAAAAGAACTTCTTTAGCGAAGTAGATTATTTTCAAGTAGTAAAAAAACATTTACATATACACATAAAAACAAGCTATCATACGGTTTTGTCAAAGGGAAAAAAAAAGTTAAAGCTGTTGAAAGACCAAAAAAAAAAAAAAATTGAAAAATGGCCACAAATATGGGAGCTAAGCAGTTATCACATTAGCAAAATCTAATCCACGGAGTCCAAACAGTAAAACAAATAAAACAAATGGTTGCTTTGATTTTACTCAAGCTCGGAAGTTCTTACTTGAAGACTAAACTCTTGTGGCAAGTAACAAAAATGTCTCCAAACATGTTTTGCGCTTACCTTGTACATTCCTGCACACATATTCTGGTATGCTTGGCTTAGCGTTATTTCCCTGTTCAGTGGACGGACTGCAAAATATTAATATAAAGAGCAGCATTTACTAGGTCAGCACTGAAATATTCTATGTAAGGTGTCATTTCAGCTTTCAGACCTGCAGGAATATCAGCCAACAAATGCAAATCTGTAAGCTGAAATGACTCAACTGCTTGTCCCTGGAGGGGACAAAATATTTTACATATTTAACGCTATTTGTTACTCATATGTACCTTTCTTTTTCTTCTTGGTCTTCTTACTGCTGCGTCCTTTCTGCTGTTCTTCCATTATGCGCTCCTCTGCCATTTGGGAGCTGTCTGCCCGACTAAGTGTGGACATCAGCCAAGCGTAAAGGAATTCAGAAAGATACCTATATGCAAAAAAACATGCTTCATCTAAACATTTTCATTCTATAGTAAAACGTTAAGCCTTTATCTAATATACTCTGTATTTTTATTTAGAAGTATTTCCAATTACAGAAAAAGCAAACGCTGATGAATGATCAACATCTGATATAAGTGCAATAACCGTCCGGTAAAAGCAGCAGTCGGAAGTTCTTGGATGCTGCCGGAACACAACGCCACCATCAAAACTATAACTCAAATGAATAGGGATGGATCTGTAGTACTCAGCGATGGAAACTGTATAAATGATGGAGCTGCTGTGTGTCCAGAAAAATGCAAGTATTTACGGTCACTATAAGCAACAGCTCAGAATAGGGTGTCGCACTCCCACCGATTAGATGTTGATGGCCAATCCTAACTAATGTAAGGCCAGCAATAAAATAGTAATGGCTAAACCCTTTCATTATGAAGCAAGATTAGTCAAGGAGGACTTAAAAGAACCAAAAATTATTTTCACTCATCAGTTTAGAACACAGCAATACCTTCTTAAAGCACCACTCCAGGGTTGGGGGGGGGGGGTTATTTCAGCATTGGAGTGGGGCTTTAAATGTATGCCCCCTGCCTCCTGTTATATACTCCCCTTCTTGTCCCATGGCGCAATCTTGTGACTAACTTCTGATTGGCCGAAAGTAAGACGTTACGTCAAAAGCTCTCACTGCAAGTCAATGAGAGCAAGAAGACGACTTTCCAAGATGTATTGATATGTGACCTTGTGTGTCCCTGCATGTCACAAACCACCAGAGACCGATTGGAGTGGCAGATATAGAAGCTGAAGCCGCCGGAAAGTGAGTATGTGATAGGGGTCAAGGAATTTCGATTTGAAGCACCACTCCAGCAGTAGAATAGAGAAACCCACTTTAGTGGTGCTTTAAAACAGAAGATACATGCTCACATCAAGCACAAAGGATATTAAAAAGGACCTGGCTGGCTGCAAAAATCCTAGTTCCCTGCAAATACAGTAAGAATCTGCAGATAAATGGTGTTAAGGGAATTAAACAGTAAAGCCAATTTTCACCTTCCTGACCTGGACAATTATTTCAAATCTGAAAGTGTCCCTGTATATGGCAACTCTGGAACGCTTCCACATATCACAGTGATTCAGAGATTGCTTTATGTGACACATTGTACTTTATGTTGGGAAATTTAGGCTGATGTGATTAACAGTTTATAAAAAAACTAAAATATAAATATAGTAAATTTGCCTGAGCAAGACAGATCAAAGCATTGTAGCGCGCCTGCGCAGGACCTCAATGCTGGCCTGTGTTGTGCATGACGTAGGACGCGTCATGCACCCTGCTTCAGAATAAGGAAGACAAAGATGTTCGAAAGATAAGGCGCCGGTACCGGAGAATGGAGCCATCCATCTGACCAGTCTGCACCGCACCGCCCCTTAGGTGAGTATTATAAAGTCATTTTTATGTTCTACACAGAGGCCTGGGCTCTTATATACAGCATGCTAGAATGCTGTATACAAGAGCCCATTGGTGGTGGCCCAGCTTATAGTCACCAAATCTGCTGACAGGTTCCCTTTAAGAACACTGTGTATAAACTAAAAAAAAAAAAAAACAAATTCCACAAAAAGGTTTGTGGTTTCATAAACTACAGTACTTTGCAGGGACATGTAGAGGTTCAAAGGTGAATGTGCACCATGGCATCCATAAACCATTTTGAAATCCAGATTTTTTTGGAATGGTTTGTCTGCAGATATTTGCTAAATATTTTAAGAGCACCATAAAGCAAGAAAGCATGATTCAAGAGACGTATCACTTACTGGGCTTCTTGGTGTAGTTTTCATAGAACACCTGTCTTGGCTAATGTAGATGTAGTAGTGCAAAGAATTCTGTGCTGTGTATAACCCCACTCACACCCCTGTGCACATTGTAAGCAAGCTGCTAATCAGTGGAGGGAGGTTTGCAGAGATTAGCTGGAACACTGAAATACAACTCAATACTGATAATCTCCTGCTGATAAAATACTGATTGTTTTGAAATACCTCACAGCCTAAAGTTACCGTCACACATAACGAGATCAAGCTGAGTCTCGGTTTCCGTGACACAGTAGCGATCCCGTTAGCGATCTTGTTATATGTGACACCTACCAGCGATCAGGCCCCTGCTGTGAGATCTCTAGTCGTTGCAGAATGGTCCAGGCCATTTTCTTCAAAGGCGATGTCCTGCTGGGCAGGACACATCGCTGTGTTTGACACTGTGTGACAGGGTCACAGTGACTCCTGAGATCGTTACACAGGTCGCTATTGTGACCTGTATTGTTCCTGCAACGTTGGTAAGGTCTGACTGTGTGACATCTCACCTGCGACCTCCCAGCGACTTACCTGCGATCCCCATCAGGTCGCATCGTTTTCGGGATCGCTGGTAAGTCGTTATGTGTGACTGGGCCTTAAGGCTATGTGCGCACGTGTGCGCTCTGCACCGCACATAAAAGGTGCGCTTCAGAGCGCAGCTGAAAAGCTCCGTTCTGAAGCGCCTGGTGCCTGCAGAATTTGTGCGCTCTGCATGCTGCCTCTCCCTACAGACAGCATGCATAGTGCACGAAAGAAGTGACATGTCACTTTTTAGAAAGCACGCTTCGGGCAGCAGCCGAATCGCTGCGTTCTAATACGCCACATGCACACGTCTCCTGAACAACCTTCATAGATTGTGCTGGGAACGCAGGACTCATGCAGTTACGCTGCGGTGCAGATTGCAGCGTAACTGCATGCAATACGCACATGTGCGCACATAGCCTAATAAGTGACATCTCTGAAATGAGGCTCATGTGCCCTATATTATGTTATTCTCAGATTAAATAGCAAAACCTGTTAACAGATTATCTTTAATTAATCTATGGGTGCGACAACTGTTTCGGTTTCACCGCTGTTTTCCAGAAACACAAGCTGACGTTGCAGAGTGAAAAAAAGAGAATTTTATTTACTTACCGTAAATTCTTTTTCTTATAGTTCCGTCTTGGGAGACCCAGACCTTGGGTGTTTAGCTTCTGCCTCCGGAGGACACACAAAGTACTACACCCAAAAGTGTAGCTCCTCCCTCTGAGCTTATACACCCCCTGGTGAGCCAGTCACAGCCAGTTTAGTGCAAAAGCTGAAGGAGAATAGCCACCCACAAGTAGAACAGAGCAAGAGCCGGAACAACCGGAGACTCTGTCCACGACAACAGCCGGTGAAAACACGCGGAACAAGGAAATTGCCAACAGGCAACAGGGAGGGTGCTGGGTCTCCCAAGATGGAACTATAAGAAAAAGAATTTACGGTAAGTAAACAAAATTCTCTTTTTCTTTATCGTTCCTTTGGGAGACCCAGACCTTGGGACGTGCCAAAGCAGTCCCTGGGTGGGAAATAAACAAAAGAACTAAGAAGTAGGCAGAACCTAACTTCACAAATGGGCGACTGCCGCCTGAAGGATGCGTCTGCCCAAGCTCGCATCTGCCGAAGCATGAGCATGCACTTGGTAGTGCTTCGAGAAGGTATGCAGGCTAGCCCAAGTGGCAGCCTGACAGACTTGTTGAGCCGTAGCCTGGTGCCTAAAAGCCCAAGAGGCACCGACAGCTCTGGTCGAGTGTGCTTTGATCCCCGGCGGGGGAGGCGCCTGCGTACTCTGGTAAACGTCCGAAATGGTCGACCTAATCCAACGGGCTAAGGTCGGCTTAGAAGCAGGGAGGCCCTTGCGCCGACCTGTGGTTAGCACAAAAAGAGATGTGCACCGCCTAAGCGCAGCGGTGCGAGACACATAGATCCGGAGAGCACGCACCAGATCTAGAGTATGTAGAGCTTTTTCAAAGCGATGAACAGGGGCCGGACAGAAGGAAGGTAAGGTAATGTCCTGGTTAAGGTGGAAGGGAGAGACTACCTTAGGAAGAAAGTCCGGAGTCGGACGGAGAACCACCCTGTCTTGATGAAAGACTAAAAAAAGGTGACTCAGAGGAGAGCGCAGCCAGATCAGAGACTCTCCTGAGAGAAGTGATGGCAACCAGAAAGGCCACTTTCTGTGAAAGACGATACAAAGAAACCTCCCTAAGAGGCTCAAAGGGGGGTTTCTGCAAGACCGTGAGAACCAAGTTAAGGTCCCAGGGGTCCAAGGGCCGCCGGTAAGGCGGAATGACGTGAGACGCGCCCTGCATGAAGGTGCGGACCTGAGCCAGCCGAGCGAGACGCCGCTGGAACAGAACTGACAGAGCCGAAACTTGTCCCTTGAGAGAGTTGAGGGACAGTCCTAGCTGCAGACCGGACTGTAGAAAAGACAGAAGGGTCGGCAAGGAGAATGGCCGGTAGAGCGACACCAGGACAGGAAAATTTTCCAAGTCCTGTGATAGATCTTAGCGGAGGAAGACTTGCGGGCCCGAGTCATAGTGGAGATGACTTCAGGGGGAATACCAGAAGCCGTCAAAATCCAGGACTCAAGAGCCACGCCGTCAATTTGAGGGCCGCAGAATTCGGGCGGAAAACGGACTTTGCGAGAGTAGGTCTGGACGGTCCGGGAGATGCGACGGCATCTCTACGGACAGTTGGAGCAGGTCCGGATACCAAGCTCGCCTGGGCCAGTCCGGTGCAATGAGGATGACTCGACGACCCTCCATTCTGATCTTGCGCAGGACTCTGGGCAAGAGAGCTAGAGGGGGAAACACGTAGGACAGACGAAACTGGGACCAGTCCTGAACCAGAGCGTCCGCGGCGAAGGCCTGAGGATCGTGGGAGCGAGCCACGTAAACAGGAACTTTGTTGTTGTGACGGGATGCCATTAGGTCCACGTCCGGAGTGCCCTCATTTGCGGCAGATCGACTGAAATACTGCCGGGTGCAGAGACCACTCGCCACAGTCCACGCTTTGACGGCTGAGATAATCTGCCTCCCAGTTGTCCACGCCTGGGATGTGGACTGCGGATATGGTGGACCTGGAGTCCTCCGCCCATTGAAGAATGCGTTGTACCTCTATCATTGCCAGGCGGCTGCGTGTCCCGCCTTGATGGTTGATGTAGGCAACCGCTGTCGCGTTGTCTGACTGGACTCGAATGTGCCTGCCCGCCAGCAGGTGGTGAAATGCTAGGAGAGCTAGAAGCACAGCTCTGGTTTCCAGCACATTGATTGAAAGGGCTGACTAGGACGGAGTCCAAGTGCCCTGTGCTCTGTGGTGGAGACATACCGCTCCCCAGCCGGATAGACTGGCATCCGTGGTGAGAATCACCCACGACGGGGCCAGGAAGGAGCGCCCTTGGGACAGGGAGAGGGGCCGAAGCCACCACTGAAGAGAGCGCTTGGTCCGTGGCGACAGAGCCACTAACCTCTGTAAGGAGGAAGGCCGCTTGTCCCAACAGCGGAGAATGTCCAGCTGCAGGGGGCGCAGATGGAACTGGGCAAAGGGAACAGCCTCCATGGACGCTACCATTTGACCCAGCACCTGCATCAGACGCCTGACGGTATAACGGCGGGGCCTCAGGAGAGAGCGCACCGCCAACTGGAGTGACAGCTGTTTGTTTAAGGGCAACTTCACAAGTGCCGGCAAAGTCTCGAACTGCATCCCTAGGTACGTGAGACTCTGGGTCGGAGTCAGAGTGGATTTGGGAAGATTGACAAGCCACCCGAATTGGGCTAGAGTGGCGAGAGTGAGCGAGACACTCCGCTGACAGTCTGCACTGGATGGAGCCTTGACTAGAAGGTCGTCCAGGTAAGGGAGCACTGCCAACCCCTGGAGGTGCAGAACCGCAATCACTGCTGCCATGACCTTGGTGAATACCCGAGGGGCCGTGGCTAACCCGAAGGGGAGAGCCACGAATTGGAAATGATCTTCTCCTATTGCAAAGCGTAGCAAACGCTGGTGTGAAACTGCAATTGGCACATGTAGATAGGCATCTCTGAAATCCCCTTGGGTCATTGAGGCAATGACTGATCGCAGAGACTCCATGCGAAAGTGCCGCACCTGAACATGCTTGTTGAGAAGCTTGAGATCCAGGATAGGCTGGAAGGTACCGTTTTTTGGGAACTAGGAAGAGGTTTGAGTAAAAACCTCTGAACCGTTCCCGGGCGGGAACTGGTACAATTACCTCGTTGGCCTGCAAGACTGCCACGGCCTGTGAGAAGGCGGCGGCCTTGGAGCAGGGGGGAGTTGAGAGAAAAAATCTGTTTGGCGGGCTGGAAGAGAATTCTATCCTGTAGCCGTGAGAGATGATATCTCTCACCCACTGATCGGAGACTTGTTGAAACCAAGCGTCGCCAAAGTGGGAGAGCCTGCCACCGACTAAGGACGTTGCTGGAGCGGGCAGAGAGTCACGAGGAGGCTGCCTTAGTGGCAGGACCTCCTGCGGTCTTCTGTGGATGCGCTTTTGAGCGCCAGTTGGATTTCTGGTCCTTAGCTGAGTTAGCGGACGAGGCGGAGGGCTTAGAGGACGACCAGTTGGAGGAACGAAAGGAGCGAAACCTCGACTGAATCCTACCCTGAGCAGGTTTCCTGGTCTTGGTTTGTGGCATGGAAGTACTCTTCCCGCCAGTAGCTTCTTTAATAATTTCATCCAGCTGTTCAGCGAACAGCCGGGAACCAGCAAAAGGGAGCCCAGCAAGGTACTTCTTTGAAGAAGCATCTGCCTTCCACTCTCGAAGCCACAAGATCCTGCGGATAACGAGGGAATTAGCCGAAGCCACCGCAGTGCGGTGAGAAGCCTCTAGCATGGCCGACATGGCATAAGAAGAAAAAGCTGAAGCTTGAGAAGTTAAGGCAACCATCTCGGGGAGAGATTCCATGGTGAGGGAATGCATCTCCTCTAGAGAAGCAGAGATGGATTTGAGGGCCCACACTGCTGCAAAAGTTGGGGAAAACGCGGCCCCCGCCGCTTCATACACGGATTTGGCCAGAAGGTCAATCTGACGGTCAGTGGCATCCCTAAGGGAAATGCCATCAGCCACCGACACAATGGTCCGGGCTGAGAGCCTAGACACCAGAGGGTCTACCTTTGGGGAGTGAGCCCACTCCTTGACCACCTCAGGTGGAAAGGGAAAACGGTCATCAGAACCACGCTTTGGGAAGCGTTTGTCAGGACAGGCCCTGGGTTTGGTCACAGCGGTCTGAAAGCTGGAGTGGTTAAAGAACACACTCTTTACTCTCTTAGGCGAGGTAAACTGGTGCTTTTCTGCCAGAGAGGGATGCTCCTCTGATACTGGCGGATTTAGATCCAGTACAGAATTAATGGAAGCAATCAAGTCACTAAGTTCTGAGTCATCCTCGGAAAGATCAATGGGGCACATGGAGTTAGCCTCCGAACCCCCTGTAAAGGCATCCTCCTCATCCTGCGAGTCAGCTCTTGAATCAGAGCCGCGGGATGAGGAGGGAGAGGAAACCCTGTGGCGCCTCTTAGGAGGACGGGGTCTGTGCCCTGATGATGAATCCTCTGTGAGCTCCCGTGGACGGAGGTCAGAGGATAGGGATCCTAAAGGACCCTTAGCAAGAGCATTAGAGGCACCCTGTGAAGGGGGCTGATGCATATTCATCAAAGTCCTGGACAGAAGTCCCATGGACTCAGCAAATGACTGGGAGATAGACCTAGAGAAGGACTCTACCCAGGCCGGGGGTTCAGCCACAGGTGCAGGAGCAGCCTGAGAGACCACTGGGGGTGAGACTCCAGGCTGTGGCACCTCCAAGTTAGAGCAGACATCACAATGTGGATAGGTGCTCGGTTCAGGCAGCAGGAGCTTACCTGCAGCGCATGCAGTATAAAGCTTTGGAGCCTTGCTCCTCGTGTGAGACATGCTGCTGGAGTGGGGAAAACAGCTTCTACAAAAGAGAATGAACCCCAGGGAGTATATTCAGAGGTCCACAACCAGAGACCGGCTGTGGCTTACCAGACCGTTGGAAGCGGTGTGTGCCCTCCAGATCCCGAAGCCCGGACCCCCAATGCACAGCACCTCAGCAGGGATGCAGAGTGCAGGATGGCCCAGCGCAGAGTGAACCTTCCAAGAAAATGGCCGCCGGAGCGAAGAGAGGGGGCGGGACGGGGGCGTCCCTGTAGGAAAGCGGGATCTGGAGGGCTATAGAGACCTGCAGGGGAGGAGTCACGCACAAGCAGTGGGGAGTGTCTCTCCCCTGTGCAGGACGGCCGCCGGGAGGAGCCGTGCCTGTCCCTCTGCATGAGTGACATGCGAGGGCAGGTAACAGAAACTAGGCCTCCGGCGAAGCCGGGGCCTAAATTTGAGCAGCGAGGCCGACGCGCAGGCACCATCGGCGCGGTTCTCGGGCGAAAGCCAGAGGACCCGCCGGAAATGCAAAAACAAATACAGCAAACACACTCTCCCCATACAATAAAGGACAGGGACCCCCAACATATGAACGTATCAGGTACTTAGCTGCTGAGACGCAGGGCCAGGTCCCTGGGGATGAGTGCTCCGGTCCAGCAGAGTCCTCAAGGGGCTGTGGACAGAGACCGGTCTCCTGCCAGGCATGGAGACCGCGCTGGATCCCACTTCAATCCAGAGCCCAGGAGGGATGGTGAAGGAGCACGGCATGTAAGGCTCCAGCCTTGGAAATCAACCTTACAACACCACCGACACAGTGGGGTGACAAGGGATATGCCGGGAGTCCAGACGTGGACCCGCACTCTTCAATCTTTTTCCAAAAAAAAATCATGAGAATGCATGTACAAAGCAATAAACTGGCTGTGACTGGCTCACCAGGGGGTGTATAAGCTCAGAGGGAGGAGCTACACTTTTAGGTGTAGTACTTTGTGTGTCCTCCGGAGGCAGAAGCTAAACACCCAAGGTCTGGGTCTCCCAAAGGAACGATAAAGAAATTATAAATATGCCAATTGTGCCCAACCTGTGCTTCTGGAGACATTTGTACGCTAACAGCTATTTAAAACCCATTTTGTGTTTCAGCAAGCATTGAAGCATTTGGATTTTGGAACTTAGATTTCTGATTTTTTTCCCATTATTTTGATGGGGTGGGTGCTATCAATAAAAGTGGAAACCCCTTTTATTTCTGTTGACAAACGATGCACCCGAGTGGGGGATTGTTTATTCCAGGTTAAATTTTAAGCTTTTATTGGTTCCATTTTGGAGTACATATTTTAGATTGCTGGTGACAAAAAACGCATGCTTTTTTTGCCACAAGAGGCGGCTTTTTCACATATTTGTGGTTACGACAAAAACTGCATTGTGCAGACATACCCAGACTCCATGCCCAACTACAGAAAATGCGAAAAGATAAAGGTACAGAATAAACCATAAGCTGAAGAAGGCCTTGGAGGAATAATGGAAGGCTTTAAAAGATATAAAACAAAGATGACTTCTGTGCCTTGATCATAGTCTCTACAACTTGATAAAAAAAAAACCCTGAGTATTTTAGAACTGCGGCTTAAACAGCCATGCAATTATATTTAGAGATCGAGAAATTGAGTGGAAGACAGAATCTTTGGAGAGTAGTTCTGGTTGATCCAGAAGTCTACACGAAATGTCAGCAAGGTGGTTCACCACTTCCATATGCCAGAATCTTCTAGGCCATGAAGATTCCTTCTGACTGGATCTTCTTGAGAAACTTGAGTAGCAGAGGTAGAGGGCTGAACAGACACGGGATGGAAAAGTGAGACTCCGGAATCTTCAGAGCACCTGATGCAAATGTTAGAGGGTTGTGAGTTCTGGATATTTTGTGATTATGTCTGGATACTAAAAGATTGACGTCTGGAATGCCCCACACTGCAGGCAGATTTGATTGAAGACTGTTAGGCGCAGAGACCACTCTCCAGCGGTTAACCCTTTGAAGATTAGAATATCTGTAGTCCAATTGTCTACTCCCAAAATATGGATTACTAAAATTGCTGGGATTCTTTGTTCCACCCAGGCGAGAATCTGTGAGACCCCTGCAATTGCATGACAAATTTGAGTTCCTCCTTGATTGTTGATGTAAGTCATTGTGCTGGCGCCATTGTACTGGGACACCTGACAAGTTATCCTGCCAATGCAGAAATGGAAAACGAATTGTTCAAAATTCCAGGACGTTGATGAAAAGGATTTTAAGACTCTTCTCCTGACCCAGCACCATCAACTGCCAGAAGACTGCTCTCTAAATGAGAAGACTGGCATTTGTCATCACAATATGCAAATGAATGGGAAAGAAGGAAAAACTAAGAAGAATAAGTGGAGAGTCCCTCCATCAGATCAGACTATAATTCATGGGGGTCAGGAAATGACCCAGGCGTGGAAATGAGCAAATGGAATGGCCGTGACGGCTGCCACCCATCTTGCCTAGAATGCTCATGCAAAAGCGGAGATGGGCAGCTCTGGCATTGGAAGCCGATTTGCAAAGCTGATATTTTGTTCTCGGGAAGGAAAACATTTGCTTGCCTTGCACAGTGTTTAACAGCAATCTCAGGAAGATGATGCGTTGATCAGAGATGATTTTGATTGATGAGCCATCAAAAGCAAGGCAGGGTGTCTAGTATGAGCTGCAAACTATCTTCTGAGTAAAAGGGAGCTTTGTCAAGGATGTCCACCAAGTAGGGAATGACCACTATGCAGATGGGCAATTATGGCAGCTGTGACTTGTCAAAACCCAGGGAGCTGTGGCCAGGCCACAAACTGAAAATGGTAGTGATTAACAACAAATCAAAGAAACTTTTAGTGTGATGAAAAAAATGGGGATCTGAAGACAGGTAACCTCAATGTCGACTTATGAAAAAAAAATTCTCTTGGTTCCATGGAGGTAAGAACTGAGCGAAGGAACTACATCATGAAGCAGCGAAGCAAGAAATGCTTGTCCTGCAATTTTAGGCCCACAATGGGATGAACTGAGCCCTTGTCTTTAACACAAAGGTTTGCATAAAAACCTTTGAGCTGCAACAATGATGCCTGACTTCAGAAAATGGCTTGGGGGAAAAAAATGGCCACCCTGAAGGTGGGGGGGGGGGGATCTGTGGAGGACTGAAAATGGACCTTAAAAAAGGAGTGGAGAATTCTATTTTGTATCGAAAAGAAACAGTTTCTTTGACCCGGGTCACATGGAGGAAAACGTGCTGTTTCTTATGTATGAAGACCTTGCAGGCTGATTGCCTAGATGCAATAGAGAACACTGTTGGAAGGATGGTCTCTTTTCTTGAGGAATGGTAGGTCTCTCTTGACAGAGTTAGTTGACAGGAGAGAAACAAATGAGGCTTTCAACTGTACAAAGAAAGTAGGTCTCACCTGTGGGAGCAAGGAGATCTTACCACCTCTGTGGTATCCAAAATGATCTTGTGAAGCTTTTCACGGAAGAGACAAGAGCCACAGAATGGAGGGCTCCTGAGGGACTGGTTGAATGCATGGTCAGCATTTCACATCTTAAGCCAGAAGATATGGCAGATGGCTACAATAGTGCATGACGCTCAGTAGAACAGCTATTTGCTTTCAGAGAATCAGAACACAGGTACTTATCTGCTTGGGCAATGAGGTCTGCCAGCTGAGACCCTGATTTTATGCCTTGACAGATATTTTGCCCAAGCCGAAGGCTGGGCAAAGGGCTGATTCTGCAGTTCCAAATTTTGACTTAGCATTGGACTTGGCATTCCACTAATCGGTCCATGTGGTCCTTTATAGAGGCTGAGTCAGACAGTCGACAACCTCTCAATAGGACATGACACCTATTCAAAGCTACTAGTGTAGCCTCAGGATACCACAAAACATATATCACCCAAAAACCGTATTCAAAATGAGGCAAACATTAGTATAAATAGTATAAAAATGTTTAACACATATTAAAAATATGAAAACACACAAATTAAAATAAGATCTCTTGGTGTGTTGAGGGGCATGGACATCAATAGAAATAAAATGGCACAATATCAACTATATCAATTAGTTAAAGAGATATAATGAGATGCAATTGATACATAAAATTCAAAATAGGAATATCCCTGTTATATCACACATCTGCTATAGGATGTTTAACAGATAAAGATCGTTTTCAGAGGGTCACTATATGACCACAGTGTGACTATAAAACGAATACCTATGTATCTACTGTGATAAATCAGCATAAATCCATATTTGCAAGTACATGTATCATACCCTACCCTGGATATGACACATGTACTTGCAAATATTGATTTGAATTGATGACTAGTTAAATAGAATGTGCTGGTTAGTTACCCAGAACACAGTGTGATAAACACCACTGGAGTGGTGTGAGGGGCTGCCTGCAAATACTGACTTATGCTAAATAAAAAAAAAAAAAATAAAATAAATCTTTATTTTTATATAGCGCTAACATATTCCGCAGCGCTTTACATACATCAGGAACACTGTCCTCATTGTGGCTCACAATCTAAATTCCCTATCTGTATGTCTTTGGAGTGTGGGAGGAAACCGGAGAACCCGGAGGAAACCCACGCAAAAACGGGGAGAACATACAAACTCCTTGCAGATGGTGTCCTTGGTTGGATTCGAACCCAGGACCCCAGTGCTGCAAGGCTGTAGTGCTAACCACTGAGCCACCGTGCCGCCCAAATTATTTATCACACTGTCTTCTGGGTAACTAACTGGCACATTCTATTTAACGGGTCATTACCCTGGGTAATTGTACAGGTACTTGCAAATATGAATTTATGCTGATTTAATCACACTCTGTGCTCCGGGTATTTAACCAGCACATTCTATTCTGTGGATGTTAAAGGAATTAGGCTAACAGCTTATCAGTAGATACAGAGGTACTAGTGTTAAGGTACCGTCACACTTAGCGACGCTCCAGCGACCCCACCAGCGATCTGACCTGGCAAAGATGGCTGGAGCGTCGCTACATGGTCGCTGGTGAGCTGTCAAACAGGCAGATCTCCACAGCGATCAGAAATCAGCCATCAGCGACCCGTGTAACGACGCTGTGCTTTGTAACCATAGTACACATCGGATTACTAAGCAAAGCGCTTTGCTTATAGTTAGCCGATGTGTACCTTGGCTACGTGTGCAGGGAGCAGGGAGCCGGCTTCTAGAAGCGGTGGACGCTGGTAACCAAGGTAAATATCGGGTAACCAAGCAAAGCCTTTGCTTGGTCACCCGATGTGTACCTTGTTTACCAGCATCCGCAGAAGCCGGCTCCCTGCACATTCAGATCGTTGCTATTTCGCTGTCAAACACAGCGATGTGTGCTTCACAGCGGGAGAGCAACAATCAAAAAATGGTCCAGGACATTCAGCAACGACCAGCGACCTCACAGCAAGAGCCAGGTCGTTGCTGGATGTCATACACAGCAACATCGCTAGCAAAATTGCTGTTGCGTCACAAAAAAACGTGACTCAGCAGCGATGTCGCTTAGTGAGACGTGGCCTTTATATTCACACTGTTCATATAGTGACCCTCTGAAAAGGATCCTTATCTGTTAAACATCCTATAGCAGATCTGTGATATAACAGGGATATTCCTATTTTGAATTTTATGTATCAATTGCATCTCATATTTCGGTAACTTATTGATATAGTGGATATTGTGCCATTTTTTTCTATTGATGTCCATGCCCCTCAACACACCAAGAAATCTTATTTTAATGTGTGTGCGTTTTTGCATTTTTAATATGTGTTAATAAAATTTATACTACGTATCCTGATGTTTACCTCATTTTGAACATGGTTTTTGGGTGATATGAGTCAGACAGTAGTAGGATCGAGGTCCTTAATAACCTAGACACCGGGGCATCAAACAAAAAAAAGAGAAGAGGACCAGGTTGCAAGATCTGCTGGAAAAGAAAACAAACTCCATACATTTCTGTCTACAGAATTGCTTTACAGGTAGTGCCCACTTCTTACGTCTGACCCTCCTAAAGAACACAGTCTGCAGGGGGTGAAGAATCAGCTTTCTTCAGATTGGTGTACAGTACAGACAAGACAGTCAACCACGTTTTTGAGCTTTATAGCCTAATCAAAATTCAGATCCGAGTCTCAAATCAGAGTTGTGATCAGAGGAGGAAATGCGCGATAGTGAATGAAGTTTGAGTTGTGGAAACACGAAGAACTCACTGTATGCCACTTGGACCGCTGACGCACTCTGTCATACAGGGGCGAAGTAACTGGTGGGTCTGACTAACTTTGGATAGTGGTCGTAGCACCCGGTTTGGTGGTAGAAATGGGAAGCAGCTCCATGATAGGGTCTAGGATAACTTGGTGAAATCTGCAACAGAGAGGTTAATAGTCCAAGCTGAGGAGGGTCACCTGGGCTGGAGGTGGGTGTGACCGGGTGCAGGCAGTGCAAGCAGTAGTGAGTTGGCCTGAAGTGTGTTTGCACCTACAGACAAAATGTATGGCCAGCAGTGGCTGAGAAAACTGGCATGCATAATTTTATGTGAGGGCCTGACATAGTGGAGGAAAAGAAGGGTGAGGAGGCGGGGGGGAAATAGGGGGGAGATGTTTGACTGGATAGTCAACAGGAGGTTAAGCCACAGTGTTGCATTCCAAGGGCAGACAGCCTACCAGTGCATTGGAGGAATGGTGCAGGAAGAAGGAGAAATGGAATTATGGGATCACACTGGAGCCTGCCGATGAGGCTATGGGATGATGCAGAGTATGGAAATAGTGGTGCCCAGAAAGAAGGAGGGGGCGGGGATGCTACAGAGAAGGAGAATAAAAAAAAGACAAGATAGCCAGCACTAAATGTGCACTACTGCACTAAAAATTCCAAACTGTACTTATTAAAATTTGAGATTTTGGGCAAAAAAATGCAATTTCTTGAGCTACCCCGCCACGTGACGGCAAATCTCTTTGGGGCAGTCCTACTCTAAATTATTTTTATTTAAAATGTGCCATACGGCCTCACATATGAAAAAAAACTAGAACTGTTCTTAGCAGCACTTACCTGGTGCTTTTCAATCCCGTAGCCATGACTGAATCATGGCTGTGGGCTGGACAGGCCCAAGCAAATGCTGCTTGAAGTAAATAGCCTGTGGACAGGGCTTGATGGCTGAATGTGAACAGCCACCAATTGCCAAAATCAAGACAGGTGGAATACAACCCAATTGGGGTGCCCGGTACGGGATAGAAAAGCGCCAGGTAAGTGCTGCTAAGAACAGTTCTACTTTTTTCATATGTGAGGCCGTATGGCACATTTTAAATAAAAATAATTTAGAGTAGGACTTCCCCAAAGACATTTGACGTGACGTGGCGGGGTAGCTCAAGAAATTGCAATTTTTTGCCAAAAATGAAAAATTTCAATGAGTACAGTTTGGAATTTTTAGCGCAGTAGTGCACATTTAGTGCTGGCCATCTTGTTTTTACTTCAGGTTAGCCCGCCTAGGATGCAACTGGAGCAGGGGACTAAATCAAGGCATCAGGAAGACGAGAAGGACGTGGAAGGCACCAGAGAGGTGGCAGAGCCAAGAGGGACCTCAGGAAAGGAAAAGAAAAGACTGAAAAAGACAGAGAGAGGAAGAAAAGCCATTAAATACAGGGAGCAAGAGTGCTGTGGAAGAGGAGCTTGGAGCAAATGCAACATAGTACGAAGTAGACATAAGATGCACACGCTTATCCTGAAGAGGCTTCATCCATCCACAGTCCAGATCTTTGGCTCGGTCTTCGCTCCATGCAACAGAATAGGCTCTGGGGGGGTGAGGCGAGCAGGAGACTATGGGCCAAGGAAAGTGTGCAGCGAAATCTGAATGCATTAGGAGTAGTGATGGGTAGATCTGGACTGTAAAAGTCCGGACCCGCGCGGCTTCAAAGGTACCAGAGTGCCAGGCCCGGAATTCTCAGGGAATTCCGGGTAATGATCCAGATCCTGCACTCCCGTAATACAAAAAAATAAAGGAAAAATAAAGAAGAAAAAAAAAAATAAAGCAAGCAGGCTGTACTAACTGAGTCACCGGCATGGATGTGACTGCTCCCGCAGCTGCTCATTACCTTCATTGCATATGCACAGCTTTTACCGCCCACCAACATCTTTGATTGGTTGCAGGCAGAGGCACACCGAACCAGTTTGACAGAGTGTCTGGCTGCTTCAAATCACACACCCTGCAAGTCTATAACATAGAGTTAAGCCCGCGTTACACATAGCGATGTCATTGGCGAGATCGCTGAAACGTCACAGGTTTTTTGACGCAACAGCGACCTCGCTAGCGATCTCGCCATGTGTGACACATAGCAGTGACCGGCCCCTCGCTGCGATATCGCCGATCGTACCTGAACATCCTGGTTCATTTATTGATAATTGGTGTCCCACTGAGCAGCATGCATCGCTGTGTTTAACGCCAGAACAACGACGAGCGATCTCGTTGGCGAGGTCTATCGAGGTCTGAGTCGTCAGAATAGCTGCTGTATGACAGGGTCCCAACGACTGCCAAGGTCGTTATACGGATCACTGTATAGTTGCTGCATCGTTAATTAGATCTGCCTGTTTGCCAGCTCACTAGCAACCATGTAGCAACGTACCAGCGATCCTGACCAGGTCGTATCATTTGTCGGGATCGCTGGAACGTCGCTACGTGTAACAGGACCCTAAAAATAAACTGGTGTAGGGTCCCTCATACTATGATACTCAGCACAGATAAAGCATACGGCCATATGCTGCAGCCCCCAGTCGTGTACTTATCTTAGGTGTGTATCAAAATAAGATGAACCGCATGCGTTTTTTTTAAATTATTATTTAAATAACTTAAAAAATGGTGTGCGGTTGTCCCCAAATTTTGATATCCAGCTCAGGTTGGGGAGACTCATGATTATTGGGCCCCTTCCCAGTCTAAAAACAGCAGCCTACAGCCGCCCAAGATTGTCGCATCCATTAGATCAAATAATTCCAACACTTTACCCGGCTCTTCCCGATTGGCCTGGGGTGGTGGCAATTGGGGTAATAAGGGGTTAATCGCAGCTCACAGCTGCCACTAAGCCCTAGATTAGTAATGGGAGGAGTCTATGAGATCCCCCCATTACCAATTTGTAAGTGAAAAGAAAAACACAAACGGAGAAATTCCTTTATTTGAAATAAAAGACAAAAAAAAACAAAATAAACACTTTCTTTCACCACTTTATTAACGCTCCCAAAACACCTCATCAAGTCCAACATAATCCACACGAAGTCCCACGATGATTCCAGCTCTGCTACATTACTGAACGCACGATCATGGTACATGACCGTCCCTTGCAGACTTCAGGCAGGGACTGAGCTGCAGCAATCATCGGTGTTGTCACTCAGATAAATTGCAGGCACAGCTGGAGGTTCCAACTGCCCTTCAGCTGTGACCGCAGGAAACTTCATTAAACTCAGTGACTTCACCTGAGGTGGGGGGGGAGTCACTGTTTATTGAGGTCCCCTGAGGTCAGGTTACCGGCGGTCACACATGGAGGACCGTGGGAACCTCCAGCTGTGCCTGCAATTTCCCTGAGTGACGTCACCGCTCATCACTCATTCTCTGCCGGAAGTCTGCAGCGGGTGGTCATGTACCATGATCGGGCGCTGTGCCTTTAATAATGTAGCAGAACTGAAATCGTCGTGGGACCTCATGTGGATTATGTCGGACCAGAAGGGTTGTTTTAGGGGTTAATAAACTGGTGAAAGATGATGTTTTTTGTCCTTTATTTCAAATAAAGGTTTATTTATTTTTAGACCATGAGAGACGCACATAGCATCTGTGATTGGAAGCAGTCAGCTGACATGCTGCCACTCAGGGTGGGGCTTGTCTGGCTGCAACCAATCACAGATGATAGTGGGTGGGGAAAGCAGTGCATATGTAATGAAGGTAATGAGCGGCCCCGGAAGTGAATGAGCAGCCTGGAAGCAGTGCCTCGGTAAGTACAGCCCGCTCGCTCCTATCCCCCTATCCATTCTACCACCATTTTTAATCACCGGATTCTGTTCCCCATAGACCAATTCCGGGCCAGGCCAGGTATTTTTTTTTTTTAAACCCGGTAAGACCCACCGGTCCCGGTTATCTGCGAATCCGCCCATCACTAGGTAGGAGAAAAGGTCCATTTTTTTGTAGTGAAAACAGAGCTGTCTATTCCCCCGTTACCCTGAGAAGTTCAGAGGATGATTAGAGAAAATAAAATATGAGATAGAAAAAAAAAATACACCATTGGCAAAAACCAGCTGTAAACTCCAGAGCTATGTCTGCTGCCTAAGGCTATGTGCGCACGTTGCGTTCTATTCCACAGCTGCATGTGCGTCTCAGAACGCAGCCGAAAAGCTGCGTTCTGAGACGCATTGTTACTGCAGAATTCCTGCTGAATTCATGCGTTCTGGATGCTTCCAGAACGCACATTTTTGACAGTGTGGTCCCACTCTGCTCTGCAGCATCCCCATAGACTTTCAGTGGAGCCGAGTGGGACCGCACTGTCAAACATGACAACACCGACCAACATCCCCGCACACACCCCGACATCCCCGCATACATCCCCGCACACACCCCCGCACACACCCCCGCACACACCCCCGCACACATCCCGACATTACCACCCACATCCCCGCACACATCCCGACATCCCCGCACACATCCCGACATCCCTGCACACATCCCGACATTACCGCCATCCCGACATCCCCGCCCACATCCCGACATTACCGCCCACATTCCCACACACATCCCGACACTACAGCCCTCATCATCCCTGCACACACACACACACACACACACACACACACACACACACACACCGGCATTACCTCAGTGACGTCCCCGCTGACAGCGCGATTCACTTCAGTTGCTGCGTGGAGCTCACAGGAGTGGCGGTGTTCTACTGCCGCTCCTGTCAGCTTCATGTAGCAGAGCTGGAAGTGACGCGGGACATCGTGGATTACGTCGGAACTAGAGGGGTTTTCGGGGCTTAATAAAGTGGTGAATGAGGGTGTATGTGTTTATTTACTTTCACTTACAGGTTAATTATGGAAGGTATCTCGGGGAGACGCCTGTCATGATTAACCTAGGACTTAGTGGCAGCTATGGGCTGCCATTAACTCCTTATTACTCCGATTGCCACCGCACCAGGGCAATTCGGGATGAGCTGGGTAGAGTCCCAAGACTGTCGCATCTCATGGGTGCGGCAATTACGGGCGGCTGCTGGCAGATATTATTAGGCTGGGGGGCTCCCCATAACGTGGCGCTCCCCATCCTGAGAATACCTATAGCCTTCAGCCGTGTGGCTTTATCTTGGCTGTTATCAAAATTGGGGGGGGGACCACACGCCGTTTTTAATAAATTATTTTACTGCATGATATAGACCCGCTCACCGGCAGCTGTGATTGGTTGCAGTGAGACAGCTGTCACTCAGCGGGGGGCATGTCTGACTGCAACCAATCATAGGCGCCGGTGATCGGGGATCGGTGAGTATGAGGGAGGGGGAGAGACTGACCGACGGACAGAGAGAGGGACAGACAGAGAGAGAAACCGACAGAGAGAGAGAGAGAGACACAGACAGAGCGACCAACTGACAGAGAAAGAGAGCGACCGACAGACCGAGGGAGATTCACCGACATCCACAGACAGAGATTGACCGACATTGACAGAGAGAGACTGAAAAGACTTGCGTTTAAAGCATGCGGAACGCAACAAAAAGGCAGTCCAAGTGCATTTTGGTTGCGTTGTGACCCACATCATTGATTTCAATGGGTGGAGAACGCAGGTACAACGCACAAAAGAAGTAACATGCTGCTTTTTTTTCCGCAGCGATTTTGGTCATCCAAAACGCTGCGTTTACAAACGCAGCGTGCGCATTGATTTTTTGGCTCTCATAGACTTTGCTGGGGAAGCTGAACACATGCAGTAACGCTGCAGTTCAAAACGCAGCGTTTCCACGGAAAAAAAACGCAACGTGCGCACATAGCCTAAGTTACACTAAGCAAAACTAAACAGCTTAAATGTCAATAGGCAGGTGTAGCCTGATGAGGAAAAGCAGACTTTTTTTTCTTAAGGCTGTAAATCTTAGTGTCAGTATCTTGGAGGCAGCGGGCTACACACATGTTTTTTTATGTCCCCCAATGTCCACCTAGAAAGTAAGATTTAATCTCCCAGCAGCAGCTGCTCAGTTCTGGTCACCTGGGTGGTCTAAGGGTCTGCGACTGTCACAGTACACAGTGAATCATTCACCGACACATTGATTGACCTCCTGTTCTGCAGCATGTATAGGGAAGTCTGTCGGTGAAGGAGCAGTAGGAGCTATTACAGTGCACTCTCAGTATAGTGTGTGGTGACTGGTTCCCTGAAAAATGCCCACAGGAAAATTGCCCACAGGAAAATTGCCCACACGGAAAAATGCCCACACGGAAAAATGCCCACACGGAAAATTGCCCACACGGAAAATTGCCCACACAGAAAATCGCCAATTGCAGCATCACAAAGTTTCAGATCTATGATATTTGAGGTGCAAGGTGAGGATGTTCACATAATAGGTCATCAACTTGTGATTTCCAGTTGACCTAGTGCAAAACTGCAAACATGCTGAAGATCTGTGGTTTGTAGCAGTCTGTCATTATCAGCAATAGATAGATACAGTCTGCTCTAATCTCACTGATTCTGACTTAAGCTGGGTTCACACATAGCGACAGCGACATCGCTGTTATGTCACCATTTTCTGTGACGTAACAGCGACCTTGTAAGTCGCTGTTATGATCGCTGCTTAGCTGTCAAACACAGCGACGCAGCAGCGATCATAACGTCGCTACATGTGCAGAGAGCAGGGAGCCACGCACACTGCTTAGCGCTCGCTCCTTGCTCTCCTAGCTACAGTACACATAGGGTTAATTACCCGATGCGTACTGCAGCTACATGTGCACAGAGCAGGAGCCGGCACTAGCAGCAAGAGCGGCGGAGGCTGGTAACGAAGGTAAATATTGGGTAACCAGGGAAAGGTCTTCCCTTGGTTACCTGATGTTTACAGTGGTTACAGCTTTCCGCAGCTGCCAGATGCCGGCTCCTGCTCCCTGCTCGCTTCATTTCGTCGCTCTCTCGCTGTCACACGCAGCGATGTGTGCTTCACAGCGGGAGAGCGACGACGAAAAAATGAAGCAGGACATTCAGCAACGAGCAACGACCTCACAGCAGGGGCCAGCTCGTTGCTGGATGTCACACACAGCGACAGCGACGGGACGTCGCTGCAACGTCACAGAAAATGGTGACGTAGCAGCGACGTCGTTGTCGTCGTCGCTGTGTGTGACACCACCTTTACTCCTTCCACCAGCCCAAAACATCCGCACATGCAGAACCAGCAGCAGTGTGATCAAGAGGAGCAATCACTACTATCTGTACTCACAAAAGTATCACTGTATTATCTGTTGAGTTACATGTGACTGCAGGTCACATCTAATGCATTATCATCTCAGGGGAGCCCACCAAAAGCAGGGTGCTGCTGGCAGAGATAGGGTACTTTCACACTTGCGTTCATCACAATCCGCCACTATGGAAAATAGCGCAGTCCGTTAACGGACTGCGCTATTCTCCATAGACTTATATTGACAACGCACTGTGACGCAGTGTCTGCGTTTAATCCGCTGGCCGATACTGAGTCGTTATTTTGACTGAGCACCGGGAGGAGGGAACGCAGCATGTAGCGTTTTTGGTCTCGTTAAAACAACTCACCTTGGCGGATTCCGTTGGAATCCGCCAAAGTGTCTAATGATCGTCTATGGTGGCGGATTCCGCCGCTATGCGCTAAGCAGCGGAATCCGCTGATGGATTCCATCACATTCTACTGAGCATATGTACCGCCCCGGGGCTTGGCCGGCTGCCGAGACGCTCGGATCCGGGCTCATCGGTGGGTGGCTCGAGCTCCTCCCAGACCCGGGGGTCACGTCACTCTGAAGGGATGCTGACGCTATGTGAGGGGTGGTGTTCGGTGGGGAGGTCCACGGCCGAGGCTGTTTTTGGGGGTTAAGTTCGTGACGCCACCCACGGGTTGTGGTGAATGAATGGACACCACCGCTGCCGTTGACTAGGCTCCCGGAGATGGTGTTGCGCAGCTTGGTGTTGACCCCTCCGAGGGTAGGGGGTGATGGTCCCGGGGGCCCGAGGGTGCTGAGGAGGGGGGATGCGTGCTGGCTTATTGGAGCGATGCGGTGCGCGGCCCGAGGGAACTGTTGTACTCGCTATTACAGACACACTGGAGTCTCTGGTAAACCAAACAAGATGGTGGACGATGCCCGCAGGTGGCTGCGCTTCTCCCCTTTTTTCAGGTTGGTGGTTTTCGCCTTTCTCCTGCACCTAACTTTTAGTAGAATGGTGACTCCCATGCCTGAGCAACAGTAGTCCGCTCCCCAGCTTTGTGTGTGCCAGTAGAGCCCGTTTGCCCGCAGACGCTGGCCCGTGGGATCTCGATGCCTGGGCGGTGGCTTTCTATCCCTCTGGTTGGGCTGTTGTCTTCAGTCGGGTCTTGGGTGGGAAAGGACCTAAAGTCCAAACCCCAATCAGTGAATTCAACTCTGTCCAGTGGCTTCTGGGCCTCGTACTGGGTCTGAGTACCCCTCCTGGTGCTTTGGTTTCCAATCGGTTCCCCGGTTCGGTACCGGCGGGCCACTACCCGGTCCCGGTTCCTTACGGTTCCACCGGCTGTAATCCCTGCTCCTGTAGGCGTCCACCACCGTCTGCACCATGGCCACAGGGTATCCGGGCTCCAACCCAGATCCCTGACAGACGTGCACACTTTGCTACCACTCTCCTCCACTCCTGTCACTGAACTCTGTTTTTCCCGCCTCAGGCTCTCTGAACTCCTCGGTGGGCGTGGCCAACTGCCTGGCTCCACCCCCAGGTGTGAACGTCAAGTCCCGAGAGGGGTGACTCAAGGTTTTAAGGTTGGCTGCTGGTACCTTTTTAGGGGAAGGTGTTGTGCAAGGGCCTACTTGTGACTACCTGACTAATCCAGGGCGTCACACATGCTCAGCATGTCCAGCAGAACAATCTAAATTCTTTAAAATCACTCCTGGTCTCTCTATCGCTCTCTGTCGGTCGGTCTCTCCCTCTCACCCCCTCTCTCATACTCACCAATCATGGGCGCGGCGCTGCACAGCTGTCACCATGCTCTGGTGGCTTCTCCTCTTTTGAAAATGTCGGCCGCTCATTATTCCATCTCGTATTCCCTGCTTCCCCCGCCCACCGGTGCCTATGATTGGTTGCAGTCAGATGCGCCCCCACGCTGAGTGACAGCTGTCTCACTGCAACCAATCACAGCCGCCGGTGGGCGGGTCTATATCATGCAGTACAATAAATGAAGGGAATTTTGTTTACTTACCGTAAATTCCTTTTCTTCTAGCTCCTATTGGGAGACCCAGACAATTGGGTGTATAGCTTCTGCCTCCGGAGGCCACACAAAGTATTACACTTTTAAAAAAGTGTAACCCCTCCCCTCTGCCTATACACCCTCCCGTGGATCACGGGCTCCTCAGTTTTGGTGCAAAAGCAGGAAGGAGAAAACTTATGAATTGGTCTAGGGTAAATTCAATCCGAAGGATGTTCGGAGAACTGAACCATGAACCAAAAGAACAATTCAACATGAACAACAAGTGTACACAAAAGAACAACTAGCCCGAAGGGAACAGGGGCGGGTGCTGGGTCTCCCAATAGGAGCTAGAAGAAAAGGAATTTACGGTAAGTAAACAAAATTCCCTTCTTCTTTGTCGCTCCATTGGGAGACCCAGACAATTGGGACGTCCAAAAGCAGTCCCTGGGTGGGTAAAAGAATACCTCAATAAAAAGAGCCGAAATGGCCCTCCTCTTACAGGTGGGCAACCGCCGCCTGAAGGACTCGCCTACCTAGACTGGCGTCTGCCGAAGAATAGGTATGCACTTGATAGTGTTTCGTGAAAGTGTGCAGACTAGACCACGTCGCTGCCTGACACCTGCTGAGCCGTAGCCCGGTGCCGCAATGCCCAGGACGCACCCACGGCTCTGGTAGAATGGGCTTTCAGCCCTGAAGGAAGCGGAAGCCCAGAAGAACGGTAGGCTTCGAGAATCGGTTCCTTGATCCACCGAGCCAAGGTTGACTTGGAAGCCTGCGAACCCTTACGCTGGCCAGCGACAAGGACAAAGAGCGCATTTGAACGACGCAGGGGCGCCGTGCGAGACACGTAGAGCCGGAGTGCTCTCACCAGATCCAAAGAGTGCAAATCCTTTTCACATTGGTGAATTGGATTAGGGCAAAATGAAGGCAAGGAGATATCCTGATTGAGATGAAAAGGAGATACCACCTTAGGGAGAAATTCCGGAACCGGACGCAGAACCACCTTATCCTGGTGAAACACCAGGAAGGGGGCTTTGCATGATAGCGCTGCAAGCTCAGACACTCTCCGGAGTGATGTAACTGCCACTAGAAAGGCCACCTTTTGCGAAAGACGTGATAAAGAGACATCCCGCAGCGGCTCGAAAGGTGGTTTCTGAAGAGCCGTTAGCACCCTGTTAAGATCCCAGGGTTCCAGCGGACGCTTGTAAGGCGGGACTATGTGGCAAACTCCCTGCAGGAACGTGCGGACCTGCGGAAGCCTGGCTAGACGCTTTTGAAAAAATACGGAGAGCGCCGATACTTGGCCCTTGAGAGAGCCGAGTGACAAACCCTTGTCCATTCCGGATTGGAGGAATGAAAGAAAAGTGGGTAAGGCGAACGGCCATGGAGAGAAACCGTTATCAGAGCTCCAGGATAAGAAGACTTGCCAAGACCTGTAATAGATCTTGGCGAACGTTGGCTTCCTGGCCTGTCTCATGGTGGCAATGACATCCTGAGATAACCCTGAAGACGCTAGGAGCCAGGACTCAATGGCCACACAGTCAGGTTGAGGGCCACAGAATTCAGATGGAAAAATGGCCCTTGTGACAGCAAGTCTGGGCGGTCTGGAAGCGCCCACGCCTGACCCACCGTGAGATGCCACAGATCCGGGTACCACGACCGCCTCGGCCAGTCTGGAGCGACGAGAATGGCGCGACGGCAGTCGGACCTGATCTTGCGTAACAATCTGGGCAGCATCGCCAGAGGAGGAAACACATAAGGCAGTCGGAACTGCGACCAGTCCTGAACTAACGCGTCCGCCGCCAGAGCTCTGTGATCCTGAGACCGTGCCATGAATGCCGGGACTTTGTTGTTGTGCCGTGACGCCATGAGATCGACGTCCGGCGTTCCCCAGCGGCAACAGATCTCTCGAAACACTTCTGGGTGCAGAGACCATTCCCCCGCATCCATGCCCTGACGACTGAGAAAATCTGCTTCCCAGTTTTCTACGCCCGGGATGTGAACTGCGGAGATGGTGGAGGCTGTGGCTTCCACCCACTGCAGAATCCACCGGACTTCCTGGAAGGCTTGACGACTGCGGGTGCCGCCTTGGTGGTTGATGTATGCGACGGCAGTGGCGTTATCCGACTGGATACGGATCTGCCTGCCCTCCAGCCACCGCTGAAAAGCCAATAGGGCTAGATACACTGCCCTTATTTCCAGAACATTGATCTGAAGGGAAGACTATCGGAGTCCAGGTTCCCTGAGCCCTGTGGTAGAGAAAAACCGCTCCCCACCCTGACAGGCTCGCGTCCGTGGTGACCACAGCCCAGGTTGGGGGTAGGAAGGATTTTCCCTGCGATAGAGAATTGGGAAGGAGCCACCACTGAAGTGACGTCTTGGTTGCAGGGGAAAGAGACGTTCCTGTCGAGGGAAGCCGACCTCCTGTCCCATTTGCGGAGAATGTCCCATTGGAGCTGCCGTAAATGGAATTGCGCGAACGACACTGCCTCCATCGCTGCCACCATCTTCCCCAGGAAGTGCATGAGGCGCCTTAAGGGGTGTGACTGACTCCGAAGAAGTGATTGCACCCCTGCCTGCAGAGAAAGCTGTTTGTCCCGCGGTAGCTTGACTACCGCTGACTGTGTATGAAACTCCATCCCGACGTAAGTCAGTGATTGGGTCGGTGTCAACTTGGATTTCGGGAAGTTGATGATCCACCCGAACTGCTGGAGTGTCGTCAGAGCGACTGTAAGGCTGTGTTGACACGCCACCCGAGAAGGGGCCCTGACTAGGAGATCGTCTAGGTAGGGAATCACCGAGTGGCCCTGAGAGTGTAGGACCGCCACGACGGATGCCATGACTTTGGTGAAAACCCGTGGGGCTGTCGCCAGGCCGAAAGGCAATGCAACGAACTGAAGGTGTTCGTCCCTGATGGCGAAACGCAAGAAGCGTTGATGTTCGGGTGCGATCGGCACGTGGAGATAAGCATCTTTGATGTCGATCGATGCTAGGAAGTCTCCTTGTGACATCGAGGCGATGACCGAGCGGAGAGATTCCATCCGAAACCGTCTGGTTCTCACGTGTCTGTTGAGCAGTTTGAGGTCCAGAACGGGACGGAATGATCCGTCCTTTTTTGGCACCACGAACAAGTTGGAGTAAAAGCCGCGACCACGTTCCTGAAGGGGAACGGGGATCACAACTCCTTCTGTCTTTAGAGCGTCCACTGCCTGAAAAAGTGCGTCGGCCTGAGCGGGGGGCGGAGAGGTTCTGAAGAAACGAGCCGCAGGACGGGAGCTGAACTCTATCCTGTAACCGTGAGACAGAATGTCTCTCACCCATCGGTCTTGAATATGTGGCCACCAGGCGTCGCCAAAGCGGGAGAGCCTGCCACCGACCGTGGATGCGGTTCGGGGATGCCGAGAGTCATGAGGAGGCCGGCTTGGAGGCAGTGCCTCCTGCGGCCTTTTGGGGGCGTGACTTGGACCGCCACGCATAGGAGTTCCTCTGGCCTTTCTCCTGCCTGCTGGACGAAGAGGATTGGAGCTTGGCGGAGGGACGAAAGGACCGAAACCTCGATTGTATTTTCCGTTGTTGAGGTCTCTTAGGTTTGGACTGGGGTAAGGAGGAGTCATTTCCCTTGGATTCCTTAATAATCTCATCCAATCGGTCGCCAAACAAGCGTTCGCCAGAAAACGGCAAACCGGTTAAGAACCTCTTGGAGGCAGAGTCTGCCTTCCATTCGCGCAGCCACATGGCCCTGCGGACTGCCACAGAGTTAGCGGATGCCACAGCTGTACGGATAGCAGAGTCTAGGACTGCGTTCATGGCGTAGGAAGAAAAAGCTGACGCTTGAGAAGTCAAAGACGCAACTTGCGGAGCAGAATTACGTGTGACAGCATTAATCTCAGCCAGGCAAGCTGAGATAGCTTGGAGTGCCCACACGGCTGCAAAGGCCGGGGCAAAAGACGCGCCCGTGGCCTCATGGATGGACTTCACTAGGAGCTCTATCTGCCTGTCAGTGGCATCCTTTAGCGATGAGCCATCTGCCACCGATACCACAGATCTAGCCGCCAATCTAGAGACTGGAGGATCCACCTTGGGACATTGAGCCCACCCCTTAACGACTTCAGCGGGGAAGGGGTAACGCGTGTCAGTGAGGCGCTTAGTAAAGCGCTTGTCCGGAACCGCTCTGGGCTTCTGGACAGCGTCTCTGAAGTTAGAGTGATCGAAGAACGCACTACGTGTACGTTTGGGGAACCGAAACTGGTGTTTCTCCTGCTGAGACGCCGACTCCTCCACAGTAGGAGGCGGGGGGGAGAGATCCAACACCTGGTTGATGGACGAGATAAGATCATTCACTAATGCGTCCCCCTCAGGTGTATCAAGGTTAAGGGCGACGTCAGGGTCAGAACCCTGAGCTGCGACGTCCGCCTCGTCCTCCAGAGAGTCCTCAAGCTGGGAACCCGAGCAGCGTGAAGACGTCGGGGAAGATTCCCAGCGAGCCCGCTTAGCCTGACTAGGACTGTGGTCCTGGCAGGAGTCCTCCGCGTGGGACCTAGGGCCCAACCTGGGAGCGCGCTGCGGCTCGGACCGAGAGGGGCCTGGAGGTGACGATCCAACAGGGGCCGGGGCCTGTGTAAGGACCGGTCTGGACTGCAAAGCTTCTAGCAGCTTGGCAGACCATTTGTCCATAGACTGAGCCATGGATTGTGAAAGTGACTCAGAGAGTTTCTCAGCAAAGAAGGGAATTTTGTTACTTACCGTAAATTCCTTTTCTTCTAGCTCTTATTGGGAGACCCAGACGATTGGGTGTATAGCACTGCCTCCGGAGGCCACACAAAGCAATTACACTAAAAAGTGTAAGGCCCCTCCCCTTCTGGCTATACACCCCCAGTGGGATCACTGGCTCACCAGTTTTAGTGCAAAAGCAAGAAGGAGGAAAGCCAATAACTGGTTTAAACAAATTCTCTCCGAGTAACATCGGAGAACTGAAAACCGTTCAACATGAACAACATGTGTACCCGCAAACAAACCAAAAATCCCGAAGGACAACAGGGCGGGTGCTGGGTCTCCCAATAAGAGCTAGAAGAAAAGGAATTTACGGTAAGTAACAAAATTCCCTTCTTCTTCAGCGCTCTATTGGGAGACCCAGACGATTGGGACGTCCAAAAGCTGTCCCTGGGTGGGTAAAGAAATACCTCATGTTAGAGCTGCAAGACAGCCCTCCCCTACGGGGAGGCAACTGCCGCCTGCAGGACTCTTCTACCTAGGCTGGCGTCCGCCGAAGCATAGGTATGCACCTGATAATGTTTGGTGAAAGTGTGCAGACTCGACCAGGTAGCTGCCTGGCACACCTGTTGAGCCGTAGCCTGGTGTCGTAATGCCCAGGATGCACCCACGGCTCTGGTAGAATGGGCCTTCAGCCCTGATGGAACCGGAAGCCCAGCAGAACGGTAGGCTTCAAGAATTGGTTCTTTGATCCATCGAGCCAGGGTAGCCTTAGAAGCCTGCGACCCTTTGCGCTTATCAGCGACAAGGACAAAGAGTGCATCCGAACGGCGCAAGGGCGCCGTGCGGGAAATGTAGATTCTGAGTGCTCGCACCAGATCTAACAAATGTAAATCCTTCTCATACCGATGAACTGCATGAGGACAAAACGAAGGCAAAGAGATATCCTGATTAAGATGAAAAGAGGATACCACCTTCGGGAGAAACTCCTGAATGGGGCGCAGCACAACCTTGTCCTGGTGGAAGACCAGGAAGGGAGCCTTGGATGATAGTGCTGCCAGCTCAGACACTCTCCGAAGAGATGTGATCGCTACCAGAAAAGCCACTTTCTGTGATAGTCTAGAAAGTGAAACCTCCCTCAGAGGCTCGAAGGGCGGCTTCTGGAGGGCAACTAGTACCCTGTTCAGATCCCATGGATCTAACGGCCGCTTGTACGGGGGTACGATATGGCAAACCCCCTGTAGGAACGTGCGCACCTTAGGAAGGCGTGCCAAACGCCTCTGAAAAAAGACGGATAGCGCCGAGACCTGACCTTTAAGGGAGCCGAGCGACAAACCTTTTTCTAACCCAGATTGCAGGAAAGAAAGAAAGGTAGGCAATGCAAATGGCCAGGGAGACACTCCCTGAGCAGAGGACCAGGATAAGAATATCCTCCACGTTCTGTGGTAGATCTTAGCGGACGTGGGCTTCCTAGCCTGTCTCATGGTGGCAACGACCCCTTGGGACAATCCTGAAGACGCTAGGAACCAGGACTCAATGGCCACACAGTCAGGTTCAGGGCCGCAGAATTCCGATGGAAAAACGGCCCTTGGGACAGTAAGTCTGGTCGGTCTGGGAGTGCCCACGGTTGGCCGACCGTGAGCTGCCACAGATCCGGATACCACGCCCTCCTCGGCCAGTCTGGGGCGACAAGTATGACGCGGCTGCAATCGGATCTGATCTTGCGTAGCACTCTGGGCAAGAGTGCCAGAGGTGGAAACACATAAGGGAGCCGGAACTGCGACCAATCTTGCACTAGGGCGTCTGCCGCCAGCGCTCTTTGATCGCGAGACCGTGCCATGAAGGTTGGGACCTTGTTGTTGTGCCGTGACGCCATTAGGTCGACGTCCGGCACCCCCCAGCAGCGACAGATTTCCTGAAACACGTCTGGGTGAAGGGACCATTCCCCTGCGTCCATGCCCTGGCGACTGAGGAAGTCTGCTTCCCAGTTTTCTACGCCGGGGATGTGAACTGCGGATATGGTGGAGGCTGTGGCTTCCACCCACATCAGAATCCGCCGGACTTCCTGGAAGGCTTGCCGACTGCGTGTCCCCCCTTGGTGGTTGATGTATGCCACCGCTGTGGAGTTGTCCGACTGAATTCGGATCTGCCTTCCTTCCAGCCACTGCTGGAAGGCTAGTAGGGCAAGATACACTGCTCTGATTTCCAGAACATTGATCTGAAGGGTGGACTCCTGCTGAGTCCATGTACCCTGAGCCCTGTGGTGGAGAAAGACTGCTCCCCACCCTGACAGACTCGCGTCTGTCGTGACCACCGCCCAAGACGGTGGTAGGAAGGATCTTCCCTGTGATAATGAGGTGGGAAGAAGCCACCACTGCAGAGAGTCTTTGGCCGTCTGGGAAAGGGAGACTTTCCTGTCCAGGGATGTTGACTTCCCGTCCCATTGGCGGAGAATGTCCCATTGAAGTGGACGCAGATGATACTGCGCAAACGGAACCGCTTCTATTGCCGCCACCATCTTCCCGAGGAAGTGCATGAGGCGTCTTAAGGAGTGCGACTGACTTTGAAGGAGAGCCTGCACCCCAGTCTGTAGAGACCGCTGCTTGTCCAGCGGAAGCTTCACTATCGCTGAGAGAGTATGAAACTCCATGCCAAGATACGTTAGTGATTGGGTCGGTGACAGATTTGACTTTGGGAAGTTGATGATCCACCCGAACGCCTGGAGAGTCTCCAGTGCAACATTCAGGCTGAGTTGGCATGCCTCTTGAGAGGGTGCCTTGACCAGTAGATCGTCCAAGTAAGGGATCACAGAGTGTCCGTGAGAGTGCAAGACTGCTACCACTGCCGCCATGATCTTGGTGAACACCCGAGGGGCTGTCGCCAGACCAAATGGCAGAGCTACGAACTGAAGATGGTCGTCTCCTATCACGAAGCGTAGAAAGCGTTGGTGCTCTGTAGCAATCGGCACGTGGAGATAAGCATCTTTGATGTCTATTGATGCTAGGAAATCTCCTTGAGACATTGAGGCAATGACTGAGCGGAGGGATTCCATCCGGAACCGCCTGGCGTTCACATGCTTGTTGAGCAGTTTTAGGTCCAGAACAGGACGGAAGGAGCCGTCCTTTTTTGGAACCACAAAGAGATTGGAGTAAAATCCTCGCCCCCGTTCCTGAGGGGGGACAGGGATCACGACTCCTTCTGCTCTTAGAGAGTCCACCGCCTGCAGCAGGGCATCTGCTCGGTTGGGGTGTGGGGAGGTTCTGAAGAACCGAAGTGGAGGCCGAGAACTGAACTCGATTCTGTACCCGCGAGACAAAATGTCTGTTACCCATCGGTCTTTGACCTGTGACAGCCAAATGTCGCAAAAGCGGGAGAGCCTGCCACCGACCGAGGATGCGGAGGGAGGAGGCCGAAAGTCATGAGGTAGCCGCTTTGGAAGCGGTTCCTCCATTTGCTTTCCTGGGGCGTGAGTGAGCCCGCCAGGAATCTGAGCTCCCTTGTTCTTTCTGAGTCCTTTTGGACGAGGAGAATTGGGCCTTGCCCGAGCCTCGAAAGGACCGAAACCTCGACTGCCACTTTTTCTGTTGAGGTTTACTTGCTCTGGGCTGTGGTAAGGAAGAGTCCTTACCCTTGGACTGTTTTATGATTTCAGCCAATGGCTCACCAAACAGTCTGTCTCTAGATAATGGCAAGCTGGTTAAGCATTTTTTGGAACCAGCATCTGCTTTCCAGTCCTTTAACCACAAGGCTCTGCGCAAAACCACAGAATTGGCGGACGCCATAGCGGTACGGCTCGTAGATTCTAGGACAGCATTGATAGCATAGGTCGCAAACGCAGACATTTGCGAAGTTAGGGACGCCACTTGCGGCACTGCTGGATGCATGATAGCATCCACCTGTGCTAAACCAGCTGAAATAGCTTGGAGTGCCCACACGGCCGCGAATGCTGGAGCAAACGACGCGCCGATAGCTTCATAGACAGATTTCAACCAAAGCTCCATCTGTCTGTCGTTGGCATCTTTAAGTGAAGCGCCATCCTCTACTGCGACTATGGATCTAGCCGCAAGCTTGGAAATTGGGGGATCCACCTTTGGACACTGGGTCCAGCGTTTGGCCACCTCAGAGGGAAAATGATAACGGGTATCCTTAGAACGTTTAGAGAAACGCTTGTCTGGATGAGCGTCGCGTTTCTGGATCGATTCTCTGAAGTCAGAGTGGTCCAAAAAAGCACTTAATTTACGCTTGGGATACAGGAAATGGAACTTCTCCTGCTGTGCAGCTGCCTCCTCTGCAGAAGGGGCTGGGGGAGAAATATCCAACAGTCTATTAATTGCCGATATAAGGTCATTAACCATGGCGTCACCATCAGGGGCATCCAGATTGAGAGGGGCCCCAGGATTAGAATCCTGATCACCGTCCTCAGTCTCATCACAGAGAGATTCTTCTCGCTGAGACCCTGAGCAGTGTGATGACGTGGAGGGTCTTTCCCAGCGAGCTCGCTTAGGCTGCCTGGGACTGTCATCTGAGTCAGAGACTTCAGCCTGTGATGCTTGAGACCCCCTTGAAGTACGGATTAGTTCCAACTGAGGGGGACCGGAGAGCATAGACACAGCAGTGTCCATGGTCTGAGTAACTGGCCTGGACTGCAAGGTCTCCAGGATTTTAGTCATAGTCACAGACATTTTATCAGCAAAAACTGCAAAGTCTGTCCCCGTCACCGGGGCAGGGTTCACAGGCGTCTCTGCCTGGGCCACTACCACCATAGGCTCTGGCTGACGAAGTGCCACTGGGACTGAACATTGCACACAATGAGAGTCGTTGGAGCCTGCTGGTAGATTAGCCCCACATGCAGTACAAACAGTGTACACAGCCTGTGCCTTGGCACCCTTGCGTTTTGCGGATGACATGTTGCTGCCTCCTCAGAGCAGTACAGGGTGTCCAGCCAAGAAGCGACCTTACAGTGCAACTATATATTATATGGTACCAAGAAAAAAGTACACTAATATAACACTGAGGCACTAGTGGGGCCAGCACTAAAGTGCAGCTTACCGCCCGCTTAGGAGCGGGTGTGTGGTCGCCGAAATCCCTTTAGTCTGGGTCTCCCAGAGCCTGCTGCCTTTCCCCAGCCAGACCGCATGTGTAATGGCTGCCAGCGTCCTTGTGGAGAGGGGGGGCGGGCCCTGGGCGTATACAGACGAAGAGCGGGAAGCCTGCTTCCCACTGTGCCTAGTGAGAGGGCTGGAGCATGTAAATAAAGCTCCAGCCCTCGGCGCTGCCCATTGAGCAGCGTCTCTCCCCTACCCTGATTGACAGGGTGGGGGCGGGAACGAAGCGGCGCTAGGCCGCAAAAGCCGGGGGCTAAAGTTAGAAGCGCCGCCGCCGTAAAAGCGCGGTCGGCGCAAAGTCCCCGGCGCACCACAAGTCGCAGCTGCGCCGCCGCTCCAGTAGCGGTCGGCGCAGTAGTTCCCAACATGTAACGTCACTCAGCAAAGCTGCAGTGACCTAACCCCAGCGCACAGCGCTACTGTCCCCGGCGCACTATAACGCTCAGCAAGCCTTGAGAGTGTCCGTGCCTGCCGGGGACACAGAGTACCTGAACGTTGCAGGGCCTTGTCCCTGAACGGCACTCCCGCTCCAAATCCAGCAGGTTCTCTGGGTCTGTGGATGGAGCCCGGCCTCAGGGCTTGGGGGCCGGCAAGATCCGACTTCCACAGAGCCCTCCAGGGGATGTGGAAGGAAAACAGCATGTGGGCTCCAGCCTCTGTACCAGCAATAGGTACCTCAACCTTACAAGCACCACCGCGGGTGAGAAGGGAGCATGCTGGGGGCCCCATATGGGCCCTCTTTTCTTCCATCCGATATAGCCAGCAGCTACTGCTGACTACAAACAGTGGAGCTATGCGTGGATGTCTGACCTCCTTCGCACAAAGCAGAAAAACTGGTGAGCCAGTGATCCCACTGGGGGTGTATAGCCAGAAGGGGAGGGGCCTTACACTTTTTAGTGTAATTGCTTTGTGTGGCCTCCGGAGGCAGTGCTATACACCCAATCGTCTGGGTCTCCCAATAGAGCGCTGAAGAAAGAGGAGAACTCTGTCCCTGCCGCCTGGACAGGGGGAGCAGGGGGGTCTACATGAGCCGAGGGGTCCACTAGTGACCGAGGCTCCGGCTGAGCAAGTGAAACAGGGGTCGAGCATTGCTCACAGTGAGGGTAGGCGGAACCCGCAGGTAACATAGCCCCACAAGAGGTACAGGCCGCAAAAAAACCCTGTGCCTTAACAGCCTTGCTCCTTGTGGACGACATGCTGTTGTCTCCTAGGAGAATGATCACTGAGGGTATATGGGCAAAAACAGGGTATACAGCCCGACCGAACAGAAATATATATATATAAATACGTATCTATTCCGGAACCCTAGGGGGGACCAGCACCGGGTGACCGGTGTGGCTTACCGACCGCTAACAAGCGAAGTGTGTGCCTCCAGATTCCCAGCCTTAGGTCCCCCGGAGCTGCAGAGCTGTTCCTGAGAATCCTCCACCGTCAGAATGCCTAAAAAAATGGCTGCCGGAGATCTCAGGGGAGGAGTGGAGCCGTGGGCGGCGCCAGGAAAGTGCGGGAATCTGGGGTCCCCACAGTGATCAGTGAGGGGGGAGGAAACATGCAGGATGCTCCAGCCCTCACATCCGACGTCGGGTCGGCAGTCCCGCCCTTATCCCTGACAGGCAGGCCCGGGGGCGGGATTTTTGCGACTAGGCCGCGATGAAGCCGGGGACTAAATTTGAGACCGCGCCCGACAAGCAGGTACAGTCGGCGCGGAAGTCCGCCGGTCTTCTCAAATCAGGAGCTGCCGCAGCGTCCAGGAAGAAGGTGCGCTCCTGCACAGTCCCCAATGGGGACACAGAGTACCTTAGAGTTGCAGGGCCCGGTCCCTGAGGTTGAATAGACTCCGGTCCGGCAGATTCCCACAGGGGCTGCGGAGGGAGCACGGTCCCAGCAAATGGATGACCGTTCAGGATCCCACTTCTCCCAGAGCCGCTAAGGGATGGTGAAGGAGACGGCATGAGGCTCCGGCCTTTGTACCCGCAATGGGTACCTCAACCTTAACAACACCGCCGACGTAGTGGGGTGAGAAGGGAACATGCCGGGGGCCCCATGGGGGCCCTCTTTTCTTCCAACCGACATAACTAATATGAGAATGCATGAGTGGATGTGTGCCTCCTTCCACACAAAGCATAAAACTGAGGAGCCCGTGATCCACGGGAGGGTGTATAGGCAGAGGGGAGGGGTTACACTTTTTAAAGTGTAATACTTTGTGTGGCCTCCGGAGGCAGAAGCTATACACCCAATTGTTTGGGTCTCCCAATGGAGCGACAAAGAAAAATAATTTTAAAAAAAACGGCGTGCGGTCCCCCCCAATTTTGATACCAGCCAAGGTAAAGCCACACGGCTGAAGGCTGGTATTCTCAGGATGGGGAGCTCCACGTTATGGGGAGCCCCTTAGCCTAAAAATATCAGCCAGCAGCCGCTCGAAATTGCCGCATCCATTAGATGCAACAGTGCCGGGACTCTACCCGGCTCATCCCAAATTGCCCTGGTGCGGTGGCAATCGAGGTAATTAGGAGTTAATTGCAGCCCATAGCTGCCACTAAGTCCTAGGTTAATCATGGCAGGCGTCTTTGAGAACCCCCCCCCATGATTAACCTGTAAGTGAAATTAAATAAACACATACACCCAAAAAAATCCTTTATTTGAAATAAAAGACAAAAATACACCCTTTTTCACCACTTTATTAAAATCCCCAAATACCCCTCCAGATCCGACGTGATCCACAGAGGTCCCATGACGCTTTCAGCTCTGCTACATGAAGCTAACAGGAGCGGCCACAGACCATTATCGCTCTCTGTCAGCTCCACACAGCAACTGAAGTGAATCGCGCTGTCAGCGGGGATGTCACTGAGGTAGTGCTGGTGTGTGCATTAATGATGGGGGCGGTAGTACCTGCGTGTGTGCGATGATGATGGGGGCGGTAGTGCCGGTGTGTGCGGTGATGATGGGTGCGGTAGTGCCGGGGTGTGCGGCGGTGATGATGGAGGTGGTAGTGCCGGGGTGTGTGCAGTTATGATGGGTGCATTAGTGCCTGCGTGTGTGCGGTGATGATGGGTGCAGTAGTGCCGGGGTGTGTGCGGTGATGATGGGGGCGGTAGTGCCTGCGTGTGTGCGGTGATGATGGGGGCGGTAGTGCCTGTGTGTGTGCGGTGATGATGGGGGCGGTAGTGCCTGCGTGTGTGCGGTGATGATGGGGGCGGTAGTGCCTGTGTGTGTGCGGTGATGATGGGGCGGGAAGTGCCTGTGTGTGCGGTGATGATGGGGGGCGGTAGTGCCGGGGTGTGTGCGGTGATGATGGGGGCGGTAGTGCCTGCATGTGTGCGGTGATGATGGGGGCGGTAGTGCCTGTGTGTGTGTGCGGTGATGATGGGGGCGGTAGTGCCTGTGTGTGCGCGGTGATGATGGGGGCTCTCTCTCGGCTAAAGAAAACTAACGCAACGTGTTATTTCACAGGAATCTGTTGCCTTTATTATCACAGTATTTACAACGCATCCGTCACATGCGTCACACAACGCATTGTGACAGATGCCAAACAACGCAATTGGGAAAGTAGCCATAGCTGGTCCTAAAAGCCCCAAAGGCACAGCAGAGAGGTGAGACTTTGTCGCTTGTACCACCTTGTGTTCGTGCTGGGACTGTATGATATGTTTTTGCAGTGGTGTAACTAGAGTCCAATGTGTTCTCACATGTACGGGCCCTTGTAGTGTTCTAACTTCTATCAAGACTTATGAACTGCCTCCCCTCCCCCTTCATTATGTAGTAATGTCCTCTGTCCTGGTATATATGCCCATCATCCTGGTGAATATGTCCTCATCCTGGTGTATATGACCCAATGCTGGTATATAAGGTCCTCATCCTGGTATGTATGGTCCACGTTGTCTCCATCCTGGTATATATGTTCCCATCCTGAGTTACATGGTCCCCAATCCTAGTGGGCATTCATGTCTGTTGGCAATTTTCTGTGGACATTATTCACATATCATGTGAACATCCTCACCTTGCACCTCAAATATCATAGATCTGAAACTTTCTGATGCTGCAATTGGCAATTTTCTGTGTGGGCAATTTTCCGTGTGGGCAATTTTCCGTGTGGGCAATTATCCGTGTGGGCATTTTTCCGTGTGGGCATTTTTCCGGTCACCGTGGTGACTAACCACTCCCTAAACCACTCCAAAGACTAGAAGCAAACAGAAGCAGGGAGAATATAACTTTTCTCACTGTAGCCGCTTTCTCAATAGGCCTATAAAGCATGACTTAAATGTTATTTAGCTGAAAATATTTTCAGAGAACATTTTGGAGGTAACAGTTCTATTTAATATTGATTATGCAATATTGATAGGAGACATGCAAAGTGATCATTTATGCCCTTGTTGGTCAAATATTCAACCAAAACTGCTGGCGAGTAGCACAAATACAGCCTCTCAGCCGAAACATTAGAATATAAATTTGCATTACTTTTCACTTATACATAATAAAAAGTGAAGAATACTAAAGCCTTGAGGTTTTATGAAGACTATGTACAAACATGTTTTAGAACAAGAGCCGACTTACCAATAGATGTAGTAGTATTCGTGCATGCTATAAAGTTCCAGTTCAAAGCCGCTCAGTAAATATTGGATCATAACTCGCAAATTATGATAAAGCACCCAGGTGCCCAAACATGCCAAGTGTTGTCTCTGTGGTTCCTGTTTTAACAGCATACTATGAAGAGCAGCGTCCACCTTCTCTGCCTTGCCAAAATCACAAAAAAAATGCACATTACTAATAGATCAAGAGAGTGCTAACTTTTAAGGGTAGCAATATTAAAAGACTATATTGTACAATATCCTTCGCCCAACCTGATGCAATCATCCACTCTAAAGACTTGTACAAACAAATGTATCATCACCTCTGTGAGCTATATATTTAGAGCCAAGAAGGTCACCTACATGAGCCCTCAAAAGGCACGAGGAATTTCCCAGCACCCAGCATCTACAACAGGAAAAGCTTTAAAGGGAACCTGTCAGCAGAAATTTCCCCTAAAACCTAACAGATTCCCCCTCTGCAGCTCCTGGGCTGCATTCTAGAAAGGTCCCTGTTATTATTGTGCCCCCTTTCTGACCAAAAAAAAGAGTTTATAAAGAGGTACCTTTTTGGCTTCGGATTCTATAAATGTGACACGGGGGCGGGCAGCCTGATGGCCGTTATTCTGCCCCCTGGTCCTGTATGCCGCCCCCATCGCTGATTTCCATACTTTTGGACGCCGCCCACTGCTCCAGCCATCCCCGCGCATGCCCAGTGCCAGTCTCACGGGACTGAGCACTGTGACTGCTGGTGACGTGTGCGCAGGCAAGTGATTATGGGCGGGACTGTGACTGTTATCAGCAAGTACCCGCCCATAATCTCGTGAGCGCGCAAACCTCACCAGCGTCACACTGTGCTCAGTGTAGATGCTAGACTGTATGGGCTGCTTCCAGGGATGACGTCCCTTTGTCACGTGATAGGGGCGTGTTCAAAATACTATCACGTGACAAAAGGGATGTCATCCCTGGAAGCAGCCCATACAGTCTAGCATCTACACTGAGCACAGTGTGACGCTGGAGAGGTTTGCGCGCTCACGAGATTATGGGCGGGTACTTGCTGATAACAATCACAGTCCCGCCCATAATCACTTGCCTGCGCACACGTCACCAGCAGTCACAGTGCTCAGTCCCGTGAGACTGGCACTGGGCATGCGCGGGGATGGCTGGAGCAGTGGGCGGTGTCCAAAAGTATGGAAATCAGCGATGGGGGCGGCATACAGGACCAGGGGGCAGAATAACGGCCATCAGGCTGCCCGCCCCCGTGTCAGATTTATAGAATCCGAAGCCAAAAAGGTACCTCTTTATAAACTCTTTTTTTTGGTCAGAAAGGGGGCACAATAATAACAGGGACCTTTCTAGAATGCAGCCCAGGAGCTGCAGAGGGGGAATCTGTTAGGTTTTAGGGGAAATTTCTGCTGACAGGTTCCCTTTAAAGGGAACCTGTCAGGTCCAATATACACCCAGAACCACAAGCAGTTCTGGGTGCATATTGCTAATTCCTGCCTAACCGTCCCTGTATACACTAGCATAGATAAAGAGATCTTTAGAAAGAGTATTTCTAAAGATCTTTTACCGTATGCTAATGAGCGAGGGCACTAGTCCCAAGGGCGTTGCTTCTCTTGCTAGTCGGCTCCATTAGCATGTTAGTACGTCCCTGTGGGTGTGCTATCATGCTTATGAATACGCAGCATCAGAGGATGATCTCACTCACCTGTCCACCGTCATCGCCGCTTGATGCTGGATTTCAGTTCAGTACGCATGATCCCGGAGTTTGGGTCATGCCCACTTCTTCAGTTTGAAGCCAGGACACATACACCCGACTTCATAGTGCGCATGACCCAAACTCCGGGGTCATGCAAACTCAGCCGAAATCCAGCATCAAGCGGCAGAGAGGTGAGTGATCAGCCTCACATTCATTAGCATGTTAGCATGCCCACAGGGACGTACTAACATGCTAATGGAGAAGACTAGCAAGGGAAGCAACGCCCTTGGGGCTACTGCCCTTGCTCATTAGCATACGGTAAAAGATCTTTAAAAATACTTTTTCTAAAGATCTGACAGGTAGGCAGGGATTACAATATGCACCCAGAACTGCTCGTGGATCTGGGTGCATATTGCACTTGAAAGGTTCCTTCTATTGTACAACATGGCTCTTTCTGTAAAATATGGAGTCAGATATTTCTAGCTATTTTTCACCCAGAGATGCCACAGTCAATGTTAACTGCAGTATGCAAGTAGTATACAGAGGTAGGATTTTTTTTTTTTTTTTTTTTTTTTTTTTTTTTAAACAGCCCATTTAGGTAAAAGGGTTTGTCCAGATTTGGCATGAAAACCTGCAGTAATATGTGAATGCATGCTTGTGAATCCTCATAGCACACACAGTAAACAATATAAATACATTTGGCCACACTAACTAGATGTGTGCAGCTTTGCTCAATTCACATGACATGTAGGAATGGGGCCAGGAGTATGTATATCGCATACTTGTGGACATGATCGCCTGCTCCCGTCGCCGGAGAATCCAGTCGCCGGAGAATCCAGTCGCCGGAGAATCCCGACAGTGTGTGTGTTGGGGGGGATTCACAAGTCTGTAAACACTTAGAGTGTCTGTGGAGTTTCTTCACAAACCTGAACAACGCCTTTAAATAAACCAAGAGAGCAGTATGCAAGTTTTGGGGAGATATGATCACTAAATTCCATAGCTAGACAAACTTATTTTAGCTAATTGAGTCTACAATATAATTATTTTGAAATAAATCTAGAAATTAAAAGTGAAAAATAGAAAGGGATGAAGTAGATGTGCACAACAGGTACTGGAAACCTCTTATGAATTATTACATAAGGTGGCCGCTGACCACACAGTCATCCAAAAGTTAGGCAACTCTGGTGAAAATTACTGTGATGCTGAACAGTTAAGCAAGTTGAAGATGAACTGATCTCTAAAAGGCAGAAAGGTGACACATTTCCTTTGTATTTTAGTCAAAAAATAAATTTTCATCTTTTATATTTTAAACTGAACAAAAAAGGAAAAATGGGAAAATGAAAACGTTTGGGCACTCTGAAAGTTGTATCTAATAGTATCTCAACTTATAAACACTTCGTTACCAGCCAATAGTCTTTCAATTTTTGTTTGAGGGATTTTCATCCATTCTTCCTTGGAAAAGTCTTCCAGCTCTGTGAGATTACTAGAACGTCTTGCATGCACTGCTCTTTTGAGGTCTAGTCACAGATTTTCAATGATGTTCAGATCAGGGGATTGTCAAAGCCATTGTAAAACCTTCAGTTTGCGTCTTTTGAGGTAGCCTATTGTGGATTTTGACGTGTGTGTTTAGGATCATTATCTCTTTGTAGAAGCCATCCTCTTTTCAACTTCTGGGGGGGGGTTTGTTTTCACAGATGGTGTTATGTTTGCATCAAGAATTTGTTGAAATCCTACTGAATCCATTTTTTTTCTCTACCCATGAAATGCTCCCTGTGCCATTGGCTGCAACACAACCCCAAAGCATGACTGATCCATCCCCATGCTAAATGGTTGGAGAGATGTTTTTTCTTGAAATTCTGCACCCTTTTATTCTTAACACTTACCTTCGATCATTGTGGCGAAAGAGTTCCATTTTAAGCTCATTTTTCCAGAGAACTGCTTTCCAAAATCCATCAGGCGTGTTTAGATATTCTTTTGCATAAATCTGAAGCTGGATTTTATGGTGAGGGCGCAGGAGAGGTTTTTCTAATAGCTCTTCCATGAAGGCCATATTTGTGCAGGTGTCTCTGAACAGTAAAATAATTACCATAACCATTGTTCTATAACCCCAGAGTGTGAAATGTTTCTAAGGGTCTTTTGCAAACAGAGGTTCAATTTATCTCTCTAGCAATCCTACCAGCAAAAATTTTGCTTGATCTTACAGAGCTTATATTGACATCGACTGTTCCTGTTAACTTCAATTTCTTAATTACATTTCGAACTGAGGAAAGGGTAACTTGAAAACTCTTTTCTATCTTCTTATAGCCTTCTCCTGCTTTGTGGGGCTCCACCATTTTCAAATTGTTAGCTGCTTAGAATAACCCATGACTGCTGTTTTTGGCACAAGGTTAGAGGAGGCTTAGTTTTTATAAAGCTGTGAAATTTGCATCACCTCGGGTTTCCAAACGATTATGTTGAACAAGTCATAACCATAACAGCATAATTAAGGTCTGACACCTAGGTCAAATTATATGAGCACACAAAGCTCCAATGGCCTCCAAACTTGTACTTTGTACCTCCCACACTCGAAAGACATACAAATAGGGACTCTAGATTGTGAGCCCCAAAGGGGACAGTGATGCCAATGTATGTAAAGCGCTGTGGAATTAATAGCGCTATATAAATGAATAAAAAAGAGAATTTTGTTACTTACCGTAAATTCTTTTTCTTATAGTTCCGACATGGGAGACCCAGACCATGGGTGTATAGCTTCTGCCTCCGGAGGACACACAAAGTACTACACTCAAATGTGTAGCTCCTCCCTCCTAGCATATACACCCCCTGCTAGCCAGTCCTAGCCAGTTTAGTTCAAAAGCTGAAGGAGGACATCCACCCACAAGTAGAGACAGAGTAAAACCCGGAACAACCGGAACCTCTGTCCACAACAACAACAGCCGGTGAAGACACACGGAACAAGAAACCTGCCAACAGGCAATAGGGAGGGTGCTGGGTCTCCCATGTCGGAACTATAAGAAAAAGAATTTACGGTAAGTAACAAAATTCTCTTTTTCTTTATCGTTCCTATGGGAGACCCAGACCATGGGACGTTCTAAAGCAGTCCATGGGTGGGAATAAACAGACAAACTGAGAAGTAGGCGAAACCTAACTTCACAAATGGGCGACAGCCGCCTGAAAGATGCGTCTGCCCAAGCCCGCGTCTGCCGAAGCATGAGCATGCATTGGGTAGTGCTTCGAAAAAGTATGCAGACTAATCCGAGTGGCAGTCTGACAGACCTGCTGAGCCGTAGCCTGGTGCCTGAAAGCCCAAGAGGCACCGACAGCTCTGGTCAAGTGTGCCCTGATCCCCGGCGGGGAAGGCACTTGAGTATACTGGTAGGCATCGGAAATGGCCGACCTAAGCCAACGAACCAGGGTCGGCTTAGATGCCGAGAGACTGCTACGCTGAGTAGTGGTCAGCACCAGAGAGAGGTGCACCGCCTAATAACAGCGGTGCGAGACACATAGATCCGGAGCGCCCGCACCAGATCCAGGATATGCAACGCTTTTTCAAAGCGATGAACAGGAGCCGGACAAAAGGAAGGCAGGGAAAATGCCCCGGTTAAGGTGGAAGCAGCAACCACCTTAGGGAGAAAGTCCGGAGTCGGACGGAGACCACCTTGTCTTGATGAAAAACCAAAAAAGGGGGTGACTCCGAAGAGAGTGCAGCCAAAACAGAGACTCTCTTGAGGGAAATTATGGCCACTAGAAAGACCACTTTCTGTGAAAGACGAAACAAAGAAACCTCCCTAAGAGGCTCAAAGGGGGGTTTCCGGAAACCGTGAGGACCGGATTAAGGTCCCAGGGCTCTATAGGCTGCCGGTAAGGCGGAATGATGTGAGATGCGCCCTTGAAGGAGCGCACCGGAGCCAGCCAGACGATACGCCGCTGGCACACACTGACAGAGCCGAGACCTGTCCCTTAATGAGGGATAGTCCTAGCTGTAGACCGGACTGTAGAAGGGACAGGAGGGTCGGCAAGGCCAAAGGACACTTCGGAGCTAGAGTCATAGTGGAGATGACTTCTGGACTTCTGGAGGGATACCAGAAGACGTCAAGATCCAGGACTCAAGAACCACGCTGTCAATCTGAGAGTCCAGAATTCTGACGGAAAAAAACGGACCTTTTGAGAGAAGGTCTGGACGGTCCGGAAGATGCCATGGCAACACTACGGACAGATGGAGCAGGTCAGGGTACCAAGCCTGCCTGGGTCAGTCTGGAGTATGAGAATGACCCGACGGCCCTCCTTACTGATCTTGCGCAGGACTCTGGGCAAGAGCTAGAGGGTGAAAAACGTAAGAGAGACGAAGCTGGGACCAAACATGAACCAGTGCGCCTGCCGCAAAAACCTGAGGATCGTGGACCACGGTTGGACAGCTGAGATAATCTGCCTCGCAGTTTTCACGTCTGGGATGTGGGCTGCGGATATGGTGGACTAGGAGTCCTTCGTCCACTGAAGAATGCGTTGAGCCTCCAACATTGCCAGGCGGCTGAGTGTCCCGCCCTGGAAGTTGATGTAGGTAAACGCTGTCACGTTGTCTGACTGGACTCGAATGTGCCTAGCCGCCAACAGATGGTGAAAGGCTTAGAGAGCTAGAAACACAGCTCTGATTTCCAGCACATTGATCCAGAGGGCTGATTCGGACAGAGTCCAAGCGCCCTGCGCTCCACGGTGGAGATATACTGCTCCCCAGTCGGATAGACTAGCATCCTGGTGAGGATCACCCGGGACAGGGCCAGGAAGGAGCGTCCCTGAGACAGAGTGGCCGAAGCCACCACTGAAACGAGCCCCTGTCTGTGGCGAAGCCACCACCCCGTGGAAGGAGGAAGTACGCTTGTACAGCGGAAATATCCAGCCTCAGAGGACGCAGGAGAAAATGGGCAGGGGAATCGCTTCCATTGACGCCACCATCTGATCCAGTACCTGTATTCGGTGCCTGATGGAACGACGTCGACCGCCAGCGGAGGGACTACTGTTTGACTAAGGGCAGCTTCACAAGTGCCGACAGAGTCTCGATATGCGTCCCTGGGTACGTGAACTTCTGGTTCGAAGTCAGAGTGGACTTGGACAGAATGACAAGCCACCCGAAATGGTTAGAGTGGCGAGAGTGAGCGAGGCACTCTGCTAAGAGTCTGCACTGGATGAAGCCCCGACAAGAAGGCCGTCCAGGGCAAAAGATCACTGCCAATCCCTAGAGGTGCAGGACCCTAATCACAGCTGCCCCAACCTTGAGAATACTCGAGGGGCCGTGGCTAATCCCAAGGGAAGAGCCACGAATTGGACCACTCCGATTGCAAAACGTAGCCAACGCTGGTGTGAAACTGCGATTGGCACATGCAGATAGGCATCTCTGATGTCGATGGATGCTAAGGAATCTCCTTGGGTTATTGATTGATCCGGTGAAAACACACGGAACAAGACCGAGACTCCATGTGAAAACGCCACACCTGAACATGCTTGAAAAGCTTGAGATCCAGGTCGGAAGGCACCGCCCTCTTCGGGGACTAGGAATAGATTTAAGCAGAAATCTCAGAACCGTTCCCAGTCAGGAACCGGTACAATTACTCCATTGGCCTGCAAGAATGCCACGGCCTGTGAGAAGGCGGCGGCCCTGGAGCAGGGGGGAGTTGACAGAAAAAAATCTGTTTGGCGGGTGGATAGAATTCTATCCTGTAGCCATGGGAGATGTATTCCCGCACCCACTGAACGGAGACGTGTTAAAAACCATACGTCGCCAAGTGGGAGAGCCTGCCACCGACCAAGGACGTTGTTGGCGTGGCTAGATAGCCCGGAGGAAGCTGACTTAGTGGCAGCATCTCCTGCGGTTTCTGAAGACGCGGCTTCGAGCGCCATTTGGGTTTATGATCCTTGGCCGAGCTAGTGGACGAGGCCGAGGGCTTAGAGAACGATCAGATGGAGGAACGAAAAGAACGAAACCTCAACTGATTCCTGCCCTGGATAGGTTTCCTGGTTTGGGTTTGTGGCATGGAAGAACTCTTCCCGCCAAGAGCTTCCTTAATTTCATCCAGTTGTTTCCGAATAGACTGGTCCCAACAAAAGGGAGCCCAGCAAGGAACTTCTATAGAAGCATCTGCCTTCCACTTCCGAAGCCACAGGAGCCTGCGGATAGCGAGGAAATTAGCCGAGGCCACCGCAGTGCGGTGAGAGTCTCCAGCATGGCAGACATGGCATAGGATGAAAAGACTGAAGTCTGGAAGTTCAGGCAACCATTTCGGGCATAGAGTCCCTGTGAGGGAATGCATCTCCTCTAGAGAAGCAGGGAAGGCTACGAAAGCCCGCACTGCTGTAAAGCTGAGGAGAACGAAGCTCCTGCCGCCCCCATACAGATTTGGCCAGAAGGACAACCTGGCGGACAGCAAAACCTTAAGTGAGGAGCCATCAGCCACTGATATAACGGTCCGGGCTGAGCCACCTTTGGTGAATGAGCCCACTCCTTGACCACCACTGGTGGAAAGGGAAAACAGTCATCAGAACCACGCTTCATGGGAAGCGTCTGTCAGAGCAGACTCTGGGCTTGGTCACAGTGGCCTGAAAACTGGAGTGGTTAAGGAACACACTTCTTGTTCTCTTAGGTAAGGTAACTCCGGCGGATTGAGGTCCAGTACAAAATTAATGTACAGTGGGATCCTTATAGAGGTGCCGTCAGCCACTGATACAATTATCCGGGCTGAAAGTCTAGACACCGGAGGGACCACCCTTGGCGAATGAGCTCACTCCTTGACCACCTCTGGTGGGAGGGGGAAACAGTCATCAGAACCCCGCTTTGGGGTCTGACAGGACAGGCTGTGGGCCTGGACACAGTGGGCTGAAAACTGGAGTGGTTAAGGAACACACTCCTTGTTCTGTTTAAGGTATACTGATGCCTTTCTGCCAGCGGGGAATACTCCCCTGATACAGGCGGATGGAGGTCCAGTACAAGTATAATGGACGGAATCCAATCATAGCATCTGCGTCACCTTCGGACAGATCAATGGGACATAAAGTAGCGTCCGAGCCCCTGGTAGAGACATCCTCCTCGTCCAGTGAGTCAGCTCGTGAATCAGAGCTGCGGGACGGGGAAGGACAGGGGACCCTGCGTCTCCATGTTAGGAGGACGGGGTCTGAGACCAGAAGGAGAGTCCTCTGTGAGCTTTGCTGAGCGAGCTGTAGCAGCAGAAAACGCCCTGAGAAGGGGGCTAATGCATGCTCAGCAGAGTCCGGGACAGCCGTCCCCTGGAAAGAGCGGATTCTACCCAAACCGGGGGTCAGCCACCAAAGCCGGCGCAGCTGGAGGGACCACTGCTGAGCCTCCAGGCTGAGGGACCACTGTGTTTATGTGCTCGGTACAGGCCGTACGAGACTACATGCAGTGCATATTAAAAACAGCCTTGCAGCCTTGCTCTGATGTGAGACATGCTGCAGAGGTGGGGGCTCTGTCCAGAATGGCCCCCAGCAGAGTATATAAACAGATAAAATAAGCAGCTGCACAAACCGGAGGTTGTGGCTGCCAGATCGTTTAACATACATTTCTGTGCCCTCCAGTCCCTCAGCCCAGGCCCCCAGTTGTCACAATGTGGAATCTCTGTGCCTATGCAGGCACAGAGAACGCTGAGAAAATGGCGACAGGAGCGAGGAAAGGGGGCGGGGCCTACTCTGAGAGCGGCAAACGAGGCAGACAGGGGAGGGAATCCTTCCTCAGTGAGGAGTGTCCGTTCCCTGTGCTGCACAGCCGCTGGGTGGAGCCACACTGTCCCTCTGCATGACTGACATGCAGAGGCAGTGGAAACCGAAACTAGGCCTCAGGCGAAGCCGGGGCCTAGATTTAAACATGCGGCCGGCGTGCAGGCACCATCGGCGCGGTTCTCCAGTGAAAACTGGAGAACCGGCCGGAAATGTTAACACAAACATAAAACACACTCTCCCCAAAAAATAAAGTATAAAGGACCCCTGGAAAGACCACTTTCTGTGGTAATAACGTCTCATGTACTTAGCTTGTGAGACGCAGGTTGCCAGGTCCCTGGGGGGTGATCGCTCCGTCCGACAGGGTCCTGAAAAGGGCTGCGGATGGAGACCGGTCTCCTGCAAAGCAGTGAGAACCGAGATGGCTCCCACTTCAAGCCAGAGCCCCAGGGGATGGTGAAGGAGCGCGGCATGAGAAGGCTCCAGCCTTGGAAAATCAACCTTAACAGCACCGCCGACACAGTGGGGTGAGAAGGGACATGCCGGGAGTCCAGACTGGACCCGCTTTTCTTCCAAATCTTTGATCCAAAAACAAAAAAATCAAAAATCAAAAAATCAGAGAATGCATGTGTGTGTGACCTCCTGAAACACAAAGCATTGAACTGGCTAGGACTGGCTAGCAGGGGGTGTATATGCTAGGAGGGAGGAGCTACACGTTTGAGTGTAGTACTTTGTGTGTCCTCCGGAGGCAGAAGCTATACACCCATGGTCTGGGTCTCCCATAGGAATGATAAAGAAAATATATCTATCTATCTACATCTATATCTATATCTATATCTATCTATCTACATCTATATCTATATATCTATCTATCTATCTATCTCTATATCTATATCTAGATATAGATATATAGAGATAGAGATAGAGAGCGATATTTATTTTTTTTGCCGAAAATACACAGGAAATATGTAATCTTTACCTTTTAGAGATCTTTTTACCTTCAACACAATAACAGAAATTTTAACCGGGGGGGGCCCAAACTTTTGAATGGCACTGTAATATTAAGATATACAAGCAGCGTAGTGTCTGAAAAATGGAATATCTTAAAGGATATCAATGTTGACTAAGGAAAAAATAAATACCTCATCTTGTAATGTTGCAAAATCTTCGAGGATATGTCCAAGTTTATCCCTCTGGCGAGCTCTGTTGTGCCCATGAATCTGAATTAAGCTACAAAAAGGCTTGAACAAGAAAACTGCAATCAATGGTCTCATACTTCTCCTAAAATGTACTGTATTTTTCAGATTATAAGACACATTTAACTATTCAAGCTTTATACAACAGAAAATTACAAAAAAAAAAAATTTTTTTATAGTAATTAAATCTTTCCTAGTGGTTTCTGAAAGAGGGGCTAATATTAGGTGGTCAAGTCTGTTAGGCCTCTTTCACACATCAGTTTTTTGCCACCAGTCGCAATCCATCGTTTTGTGAAAAAAACGGATCCAGAGCTGGATCCGTTTTTTTCTCATTTACATGTATTAGCTACGGATGGCCTCACATTCCATCCGTCGAAATATGTTTGTCCGGCTGATGGAGGTGACGTCCACAGGAACGTTTTTTGTGTGCGTGAATAACACTGACAGCGACGGATCCGTCAGCGTTCGTTATAATGGAAGTCTATGGGCGCAGGATCAGTCATAATCCGTCAAATAACGGATCCCGGCGACAGATCCGTCTTTTTGTAACAGAGAATGCTCAAATGTCTAAATTCAATTCTGGTCAGGAAAAGTCAGTCTCTTGCTCCCTGGATGGGTTCATATAGGTTTTCTATGGCAGGTTTTCAATGGCAGGTATCCGTCGCATCAGTTTTACCCCACAATCTGCGACAGATCCGTCGCATCAATCACAAAACGGATTGTGACTAATGGAAAAAAAAACTGATGTGTGAAAGAAGCTTTAGGGTGATTACTTTTTTCGAACTACGATAAGACAATCTTCAGTGGCAAAGCCAACAGCTTTCCTGGTGATAGAACAGACTTGTGAGTAATGTGATAAGGTGACAGCTAGCTAAAGTTATAATAATTCATGTGAGGGGACAATCACCTCTATCGTAATGGTGACTAGCTGGCAAAATAGACTACTGTCAAAACCTGACCAAACACCACCTTATATCAAAAATGTCTTTATTAACACTAGAAGTCCCAGAAATTTCGAGCTTCCCCTGAAGTCCTGAAAGAGGGTCAAATGACCCTTAGTCCAACTGTAATTAAGGCCATTAATGTCGCACCACAGGAGGTTGGAAAACAACAATTTTCTGTGGTGCGACAGTAATGGCCTTAATTACAGAACAAAAGACAGTGGTTATAGGATGTTAGCTAAAATCCTTCAGGTCAGTCGACCTGTCTCTGGGTTCCAAAGGTAGAAATGTTAATGACCCCTCTCTGGGACTTCTAGTGTTAAGAATCACTAAAATAACACGAATACAAGGTTCCTATAGGCTCATCACAAAGTGCAAGTGTCAATTAAACTTCAACTAGTGGAGCGCCCAGGACAAATTGATTAGAGGTTAAAGACATAACGACAGTGGGAGGGGGGACAGATATAACTTAATGTCTAATTCTCCACCCTTACTGTCCCTTCCTATTAACGGAAGAATCGTAATTTAATGGAAACCCCCGTTCCTCGACGGCTATTCCTGACTATCCCTAGGTTCCACTAGTAGGGACCATCACCACACGTACTCCCAGTGCTTAGATAGACAAAACATAAAGACAATAGACAGGTGCAGAACTGTTAACTGATAAAAATGTTTTCAGTTGTCTGCAGGAAAACTACCTACTACCCCCACATTTGTTTTGAAAAGGGCAATGATCGGCAATAATTATTCTGCTAATACTAGACATAGATCATATCACAAACAGAAGTGCTTGTATAATGTATCACCCCGTTCCGTATATATCCCAACACGTTTCACCCCTTCCAAATCAATAACAATAGGGGATCATCAGGGGATTTTGTAAAGAGGTCATACCCATTGCTTTGTACATAAACAACTTTTTGGGTCTTATCTATAAATAACAGATGATGAGGGCAAGCGATCGAGCGTAATGTAAATACACTGTCACCTTGGTATGGGTCTGCAAAACCTGAGTTAAGGTGCACCGGTCGTAACCAATCAGCAAATTCAAGCTCACGGACCTAAATCTGTCCAATTGAATAAGGGTCCCAATTTTTCAACTCAGTTTTACAGTCTATTATTCAATAACACCTCGTTTATCTTGTGTGAGGTTTACAGCGGTCTCAATCGACCAGGACCCCTGGGTGAGAATATTTATCACACCCAAGAACTCCTTAGTACACCGGAGGTCTGAATAATCAGCATCCCCCGCAGTAGGTTTAGGTGAGCGAACCACATAAATGTGCTGCTGGTTAGTGAATAGGACTTCAGAGCCTCCATTGTAGGACAGGAAACCCACTTAAATAAAAGGGCTGTACCTCGACCGCATCAGTTAGGTTACAGAGCAAGAGAGAAATATCAGACAAACCCACCCCCCCTCCCAAAAAAAAAAAATATTAATATAAACCAACAACACCACCATAAAAACTAGACTAGGACTAGCACTTAATGTCTATACAAGAAAAGTAAACAGGGAGGGAAGCGATGATGCGGTCATGGGCTAAGGAAAAAAAACATTACCGGTAAGTCATTTTGATTTTTCCCTTTCCTCCCCCCCCCCCCATGACAGCACCACCAGAGAGATTATGATGAGATCCAAAAAATCTTTAGGGAGGGATCACCACCTGTAGAACCCTGCTACAAAACGATAAATTCACCATGGAGGACAAATCCAGTCTGTAGTGTCTATAAAAGATGCAAGGAGATGACCAAGTTGCCGCTTTACAAATCTGATCAATAGGTACCTTAGCCTTTTCAGCCCAGGAAGTCGATACTGCTCTTGTAGTATGAGCTGTAATGCCTTTAGGAAACTGAACATTTCGGCCTGTATAGGCTAGACTAATAACTTTCTTGATCTACCTAGCTAAGGTATCTTTAGAGGCCACTAAACCTTTCCTGACCCCCTTGGAAGCAAACAAACAATGCCTGACTCTTCTTCCATCCCTGGTAGACTCCAAGTACTAATCAGCGTATTTGTTACGTCCAGAGTATGAAGCTTTTCCTCTTTCTGATTTTTGGGGAAGGGAAAAAAGGAAGGCAAGACTATCTCCTGGGATCTATGAAATGATCCAGCCACCTTGGGTAAATATTCTGGTTCTGTTTTCGATGTTATTCCATCACCTGAAATGTGTGTGTAAGGAGGGTTGGAAGCTGGAGCCTACAGGTCACTTATCCTCCTGGCTTATGTGACTGCAACTAAATACACAGTTTTTAAAGTGAGTATTTTTATTGAAGCCTGGTCTAGTGGCTCGAAGGAAATCCAATAGTAAGTTTAAATCCCAAGGAGTAATCTTTAAGGAAGGAACTGGATAAAATCTCTAGCAGGATCTCAAAAACCTCCTGACCAAACTATTCCCTGCTAATTCATTGTTGTATAGGGCCGCTAAAGCTGAAATCTGAACTATAAGAGTGCTAACTGCAAAGCCCAGCTCCAGCCCTTTCTGTAAGAATTCGAGAATGGAACCCAGAGGAACCTCCCCAACTGAGAACTTCCCAGAGGGGGAGAGGAACTTGTTCCAGACCCTACCGTAAATTTTAGTGGTAACAGGCATTCTGCTCTTTAATAGTGTAGAGACCAGATTTTCGGAGAATCCACGGCTCGCTAACAGGTCCCTCTCAAATTCCAGGCTGTCAAAGGTAGATCTGGAACCTGAGGATGAACAACCGGGCCCTGAGAGAGAAAGTCAGGGATTTCTGGAAGGACCCACTGGTTCTTCATTTTCAGCAAAAAAAAAAAAAAAAAAAAAAAAAACCACGGGCTCCTGGGCCAGAAGGGGGCGATCAGAATAATCCTTGCTCTGGCCTCCTGAATCGTCCTGAGAACTGCAGGTATGAAAATGAGTGGAGGGAAGGCGTTTCTCCAGGGTTTCTCGCAATGATTCAGGGAACAGAACCTGTGTACTTTTTTGTTGGCTCTGGTGGCAAATAGGTATATTATCGGGAACCCCTTAAAGTTCCACCATCTGATGGAAAATTTCCTGGTTCAAAGACCACTCCCTCTGTTATATCGAATTTCGGCTCAAGAAATCTGCGGTTACGTTTGCAACCACTTTTATATGCAGAGCTGAAAGTGATATGGAAATATTCTCGCCTAAAGATTAAATCTCCTGAGCGGCTTTCATTAGGGGGAGAGACAGAGTTCTCCTCCCGGTAGTTCAAATAGGAAACTGCAACTCTGTTGCCGAACATAAGACGGACATGGCGCCCCTGTAAGGGAGAAACTGTTTTAAGGCTCGTCCTAATGTCCATAGCTCGCTTAGATTGGAGGAATTCCGACTCTCCTGATGATGCCACCTCCCTTGGGCTATGTGTCTTCTCAGGTGTACCCCCCAACCGAAGGCGCTTGCATCCGTAGTGATGATGTCGGATATATGAACCACCCAAGGAACCCCTGTTGAAATATTCTCTGCGTCCAACCACCAGTGAAGGGAATCTATGACAGGGAGGGGGACGCTCGACCCTCCCTTCTAAGGACCCCTCTAACCTCCTTTGGGCTTTTAATACCTTCCACTGTCAGGGACGAGTGTGAAACTGTGCCCACAACAGTGCTGGGATGGAGGACGTGACAGAGCCTAGGAGAGACATGACCTTCCTGAGGGTAGTGATTGGCTCCTATATCCTAGAGGACACCAAGGCTTGGATATGGAAGATCTTTTCTACGGGGAGACAGCAAAACTGCGTCTGAGAATCTAGAATCAAAAAGGGTTGGACCTGCAAATGTTACAGCCTGGATTTTTTCAGGCTTATTTTCCACCCCAGATGTGCCAGAATCTTTGTTACCATCTGTATCCCGATGCTGCAATGATGCTCAGAGTTTCCGTACTATTGAGAAATCGTCCAGGTAAGGTATGAGTATGTTTTTTTCTCTTATGTGGGCCATCGCCTCTGCTACCACCTTGGTGAATAGGTGAATATTCTTGGAGCCATGGATAGTCCAAAGGGAAAAGCCCTGAATTGAAAATGACCTATCCCCGTTTCCAAGGGAGGGACTCTCTCAGGAACTGCTGATGTGCTGGGTGAATGGGGACATGGTAGTATGCGTTCTTGAGATCTAACACTCCCATGTAGCAATTCGAAAAAAGCATTTTTATTGTCAACGTAATGGACTCCATTTAAAATAATGATGTACGAGGTGTTTGTTTAGCCCCTTCAGATTTATTATTGTCCTGTAAGTGCCATACGGTTTTGAAATAAGGAAAAGGGGGGGGGGGATAGAATCTTTTGCCCACTTCACTTTTGGGAACTTCCAGTAGGTCTGCTTTGTGGATGAGGTCTAATAATTCTTTCTGTAGAGCAAGGCGTCTCTCCTCTGCCCCACTGAGCGATGTTACAATTAGTGACCCCTTGGGTCGAGTGAAACGCTAACTTGAGTCCTTGTTTTATTATACCCATAATCCAGCTGCTGACAGTTATCTTTTCCCAGGTATGAAAATAGTAGGAGAGACTTCCTCCCACCTGGAATGTGATGGTATTAGGCTGATTTTCAGCTTTCCTTGGAGGGACCACCGAACAAAGTTTGAGCGCTTCCTTTTTTTATCTTTCCAGGCGACCTCATCACTGGGCGACTTTCTCTTGCGCATTCTTCTTTTATGAAAGGAATGACGCTGGAATTGCTATGAAGAAAAACTGGGAAACCCTTGCTTACAATCAGCAGCCTTCTTCAAAATGTCATCTAAGGCGTCCCCGAAAAGGAAGTTTCCTCCACAGGGAAGCCTTAGATGACAAAACATTTGGTTTTAGACTGGGTATCTCTCGGCTAGCACTTAAGCGAGACCACTCGCCTGGCGGAATTGGATAGCGCTGTCGATTTTGCTGATACTCTAATGGAGCCGGCAGATGCATCTGCCAGGAAGGCTGCTGCTCCCTACATAAGAGGTAGGGAGGAAAGAATTTTTTTTTCTGGGGGTGTTGCTCTTCACCTGGGCTTCTAACTGCTGCAGCCATACCATGAGGGATATGGCCACACAGGTGCCAGCAACAGCCGGTATCAGGGAGCCAATGGATGCCTCTCCCAGAGCCTTTTAGAAAGCTGCTTTTCTGTTCAAATGATCTTTTCAGGAGCCCAGATCCTCAAATAGAAGAGAAGATCTTTTTGCTATCTTAGCTACTGCCACGTCAAAACTTGGGCTTCTGTTGCAGCAAGCGGCTTCTGATTTTTTAAAGGAGTATTTCCTCTTGAAAGCAGAGGACAGAGCGTCCCTCCTATCAGGCTTCTTCCACTGCTCCTCTACCACCCGCTTAACTCTGATTAACTGGAAAGGAGCGTCTCTTTTTACACTCCAGGCTCCCAAACATACGGTCCTCCAGGGACTCAGGCTCACTAGTGTCCACTATACCCATTGTGGATCTAACCACCTTAATCAACCGGTTAACCTCTGTATTTGGAAAACAAGGTCTTCCTTCCGGATCCTCTGAAAAAGATGACATTGAAGGTGACGAGCAGGTAGAAGCAGAGTCCTCTGACTCAGAAGATTCCCCCGAGACTATGTCCTAGGACACAACCTTCTTTGACCCCATGGGTTTTAAGTGGGACAGGGGCTTAAGGGACTCCTTAACTTCAGCCTTTATTATAGTCCTAAGACTAGAGGCAAAGTTTGGGTTCTCCTCTCTAACTGTCTCCAAAATACAACTAATGCCTTATTTCTTCTGTGCCCCAGGTGGTAACGGAGGACTTACACAGAAGACACTATTTTTTGTCTTAGACAACCTTTTCAGGGGTACTTTTGTGACGCCCTGGACCCCAGGGGTCACAGGTCACAACATCCCCACATACACCCCCCCACACTAGACAGGTACCATCAGCCAACCACAAAGACCTGATTGCCTCCCTCAGTGTTAGACAGGCACACCAGGTGGGCGGAGTCAAGCAGAAAGACACGCCCACCGAGGAGTCTGCTGGCCTGAGGCAGGGAAAACAGTTCAGCAGAAGAGTTCAGAGGAGTTGAGTGCAGGACAGTGGAGTTGAGAGTTGGTCCAGAACAGTCAGGCAGGCAGATGGCAGTGGCCGCCTGCAGATGACCGGGAACACGACCAGTGGAACCGTAAGGGACCGGGACAGGGTAGTGGCCCGCCGGAACCGAACCGGGGAGCTAACAGGATACCGGAGCACCAGGCAGGGTACTCAGAGCCCGAACTAGGCTATATGCCACCACCATAGTCGAATTAACTGATTGCGGTCTTTGGTCCCACCAAAGTCCCGTTTCACGGCAACAGCCCAACCCGTCCGGATAGTAGCCACCGCCAAAGGCCAGAGATCCAAGGGCCAGCGCCTGCGGGCAAAGGAGCTCCTCCGACATCTACACGCCGGGGAGTGGACTACCAGTGCTCAGGCACAGTGGTCAAACTACAACATAGGTGCAGGAGAAAGGTGGACATTGCCAACCCGACTAGGAAGCTGCAGCAGGATGCGGGCCCCGTTCATACCTTCGTTTGGTTTACCAGTGACTGTGTGGTTTAATCGTGAGTACACCAGTGCCATCAGGCACCGCACCGCACTGCAACCCTGCGCCCTGCACCCCGGCCCTCGCACCACCGGGCCCCGGGGCCAACACCCCCTACGCACGGAGGGGTCAACACCTAGCTGCGCCACTACACCGCTCCCGGGAGTCCCCGTACCTTCAACGCAGCGGTGGTGTCCACCATCACCACAGCCCGTGGGTGGCGTCACGAACAATCACCCCAAAACCAAATACCCGCATTCCCCCATGTGTAACGCCAACCACCTTGCAGAGCGACGTGACCGCCGGGTCCGTGAGAGGCTCGAGCCACCACCCGTAGAACGCGAGCACGGATCCGAGCGGCTCGGCGGCCGCAGCAGAGGCCGCGGGGCGGTACACTTACTACGGAATATGGGCGCAGACAAAAAAAAATAAGAAAAATCCCCATTAGCAGGATGAACCGAAGTCCACCATCTGCAGAAACAAAGGGAAGGTGATGGATCTGGAAGCTGCACCATGTCACAGGATTCCTTCATTATGGAATCTCTGGCGTTCTGGCTGGAACGGCTGTTGGAGTTGTTGCCACCCGGTGGTTGTTTGTGATGCTTCAGCTGCTGAGGCAGCGACTGGTGCTGCTGCTAGTCCTCCATTGCTGGAGAAGGGCAAAAGCACCGCTTTCCCTAGCCGCAGCTCTTTTATCTTGCCTTTTCGGATCCTATGCATGGGCACCTCCATCTTGCGGGCCCTGTGCATGCGCAGACACTGAGGCTGGTTATCTGTAAATGACGTCACATGACCCCGACTGCTAACGTCAGCACAGGAAGCACGGCGGGTGCGCAGACCCGGGCAGCATCCCTCAGATCTTCGTCCGGCGCACTCGAACCGTAGCTAAGCCCGCAGGCCGCCAGTGGGTGCACAGACATGAACAGCGCCTGGCAGAAGGACCTCTTGGAGGCTACCATGTCCGCGCTAGTTACCGCAGGGGGGAGCCAGCCCTGAGGGGATGCTTCACAGGATAAGCTCCAGCACCACAGCAGGTTAGCCGTTCTTCCAGCGCCAGATCACCCCGGGATACCGACTTCTTCAGCTGCTGACAACACAGCCAGCTCTGGGTCTCCCATCTTGGGACAGGAAACTGAACTGATGCGGTAGAGAGGTACCACTCTTTTATTTCAGTGGGTTTCTTGTCCTAAGATGGGTGGACCTCTCTCTCTCTCTCTCTCTCTCTCTCTCTCTCTGGTGGTGCTGTCATGGGTAAGGGGAAAAACATGATGTCCACAAAAGCTGGAATCAACACCAGCAACTAGAAATCTGGCAAATAAGCGCAGCTCATTTCGGCAGCGTAACTGTGCCTAGCAAGCCAGGTATACGCACCTCGAGTATACTACGCATGATCGGAAGAACAGCTTCTGCAATTCTGATCATGCACAGTGTGCCTCTTTGAAGCCGGGATGTGTACACCCGACTTGAGAGGTGCTGTTACACTGCCGAAACAAGCCACATGCATGTGCAAGATTTCCAGTAGCTGGCGAGGACGTTGGCTAGTGGAAATAATGTTACAATGCCAACAGGGGCATGATAACACGGAAATAGGACCAACTAGTCTGGGGAACTAACCCCCCATCGACTAGTCTAAGCCCTAGTTAGCAGAGGAACAGCTGAGGTTATAAATCTTTTTTTAAACATTGACATAAATGAATAACATTAGACAGAGCTGGTTAGGCAGGGAATTTTGTCATACAGGTATGAATGCTGTTGGGTTGGAGGGCAAAGGTGGCCTGACAGGCTCCATTTAAACAAATGGTCACTGCTGGGTTCCCCTTGTCTGCGGACCATAGGATACAGGAAGGTTTTGTCAAGATTTTTTTCATGCTAAAAAAATGTGTCTTATAGTCCATAAGATGTGGTATTTATAAAAAAAAAAAAGGACGTTATAACACTTACCCGTACACAGTGAGTGACAAATGAATCGATGTAGTCTTTTGCTTGATGGTTATTATACAAACAACATCTAAAAGACAAGCATACTATAAGCCAAACAGCAAAAGCAAAGTGTCCTGAAAAAAAACAAAAAACAAAAACAGCTAAAATACATACTTAGAAGACAGGACAGGGGGACTCACAAAGGACCGTAAAGCATCTTTTATCATGTCTTGCATTAGATGAGTTCCAAATACTTTTTTGTTGTCCACCAAAAACGTGGTCTGCAGAATATAAAAGTAAGTTTATTAGTACCAGGTTAAAAAAAACAAACAAAACAAAACAAAACACACTTCTACTCTTGCCCATGATAGCGATTCTGAATGGTCAGTATGCAATGCTGCATTTGTCTGCAGGGAAAATGAGGAGGTCCCAGGCAAAATCATCTACAACAGATCCAAACTGAAAAAGATCTCTGCTTAACACACACACACACACACACACACACACACACACACACACACACACTTAATAGCTAATCTGCAGACTAGGATATTGTATACCTGTAAGAGAGATCTGGATAATACACAAGGAGATTGCTCGCTGAATTCACAGAAGAAATCCTAGAAAAAAATTAACACAAAAATTGTATTTGTAAATATTTTGTACAACATTGTATTGTGAAGAAAAACCAAGAAGTGGTGGTAACGGCTGGGACACAGCGTCTCTACTTTGTACATTGACAGAGTACAACCTACAACCTCTTATGACTGCCTGTTTGCCCCTCCATGGATGGCAGCTTCTCGTCAATACATTTTTCCAGACTACCCCAGACACTAAATTACTTCTGACACAAGTGGTCTACCAACTTAAAGGGACTCTGTCAACACAGAATGACAGTTCAAACCAAGTACAGGCGCTCGTGCATCATGGCGGGGCCAAACAATTGTATATATCTTCCCATCATCTCCACCCCCTCCTCTTCTTTCATTGACAGCATAGAGTAAGAACTGTGGAAATACATGGAAACCAAGCAGGTGGGAAGATGCATTTAGATGATTAGCCCTGGCATAATACACAAGTACCTGAACTTGGTCTGAACAGTCATACTGTACTGACAGAGTCCCTTTAAGTCATAGCAGAATTATTAAAAATTGATTTAAAATACTCAACAGTTTCTATACATACACTGAACAAAAATATAAAACGCAACTCTTGTTTTTACTCTACTTTTTCATGAGCTGACCCCTAAAATGTAAGAATTTCTATATACACAAAAAAGGGAATTTTGTTACTTACCGTAAATTCTTTTTCTTATAGTTCTGTATTGGGAGACCCAGACCATGGGTGTTTAGCTTCTGCCTCCGGAGGACACACAAAGTACTACACTTAAAAGTGTAGCTCCTCCCTCTGAGCTTATACACCCCCTGGTAGCCAGTCCTAGCCAGTTTAGTGCAAAAGCTGAAGGACAATAGCCACCCACAAGTAGAACCGAGTAAGAACCAGAACAACCGGAGACTCTGTCCACGACAACAGCCGGTGATAACACACGGAACAAGAAAATTGCCAACTAGGCAACAGGGAGGGAGCTGGGTCTCCCAATACGGAACTATAAGAAAAAGAATTTACGGTAAGTAACAAAATTCTCTTTTTCTTTATCATTACTTTGGGAGACCCAGACCATGGGACGTTCCAAAGCTGTCCCTGGGTGGGAATAAACAGAAAAACTAAAAAGTAGGCGGAGCCTAACTTCACAAGTGGGCGACAGCCGCCTGAAGGATGCGTCTGCCCAAGCTCGCATCTGCCGAAGCATGAGCATGCACTTGGTAGTGCTTCGAAAAGGTATGCAGGCTAGTCCAAGTGGCAGCCTGACAGACCTGTTGAGCCGTAGCCTGGTGCCTAAAAGCCTAAGAGGCACCGACAGCTCTGGTCGAGCGTGCTAAGATCCCCGGCGAGGGAGGCACCCGAGTACTCTGGTAGGCGTCCGAAATGGTCGATCTAATCCAACGGGCCAAGGTCGGCTTAGAAGCAGAGAGACCCTTGCGCCTCCCTGTGGTTAGCACAAAAAGAGAGGTGCACCGCCTAAGCGCAGCGGTGCGAGACACATAAATCCGGAGAGCACGCACCGGATCTAGAGTATGCAGCGCTTTCTCAAAGCGATGAACAGGGGCCGGACAGAAGGAAGGCAAGGAAATATCCTGGTTAAGGTGGAAGGGAGAGACCACCTTAGGAAGAAAGTCCGGGGTCGGACGGAGAACTACCTTGTCTTGATGAAAAACCAAAAAAGGTGACTCCGAGGAGAGCGCAGACAAATCAGACACTCTCCTGAGAGAAGTTATGGCAACTAGAAAGGCCATCTTTTGAGAAAGACGATACAAAGAAACCTCCCTAAGGGGCTCGAAAGGGGGTTTCTGCAATACCGTGAGGACCAAGTTAAGGTCCCAGGGATCCAAGGGCCGCCGATAAGGCGGAATGATGTGAGACGCACCTTGCATGAAGGTGCGGACCTGAGCCAGCCGGGCGAGACGCCGCTGGAACAGCACTGACAGAGCTGAGACTTGTCCCTTGAGAGAGTTGAGGGACAGTCCTAGCTGCAGACCGGACTGTAAAAAAGACAGAAGGGTCGGCAACGAGAATGGCCAAGGAGAATGGCCGGAAGAGCGACACCAGGACAGGAAAATTTTCCAAGTCCTGTGATAGATCTTGACGGAGGAAGACTTACGGGCCCGAGTCATAGTGGAGATGACTTCAGGAGGAATACCAGAAGCCGTCAAAATCCAGGACTCAAGAGCCACGCCGTCAATTTGAGTGCCGCAGAATTTGGGCTGAAAAACGGACCTTGCGAGAGCAGGTCTGGATGGTCCGGAAGATGCCACGGCATCTCCACAGACAGTTGGAGCAGGTCCGGATACCAAGCTCGCCTGGGCCAGTCCGGTGCAATGAGGATGACTCGACTGCCCTCCATTCTGATCTTGCGCAGGACTCTGGGCAAGAGAGCTAGAGGGGGAAACACGTAGGACAGACGAAACTGGGACCAGTCTTGAACCAGAGCATCCGCGGCGAAGGCCTGAGGATCGTGGGAGCGAGCCACGTAAACCGGAACCTTGTTGTTGTGACGGGATGCCATTAGGTCCACGTCCGGAGTGCCCCACTTGCGGCAGATTGACTGAAACACTGCCGGGTGTAGGGACCACTCGCCACCGTCCACGGATTGACGGCTGAGATAATCTGCCTCCCAGTTTTCTACGCCAGGGATGTGGACTGCGGATATGGTGTACTTGGAGTCCTCCGCCCATTGAAGAATGCGTTGGACCTCCAACATTGCCAGGCGGCTGCGTGTCCCGCCTTGGTGATTGATGTAGGCAACCGCTGTCGCATTGTCTGACTGGACTCGAATGTGCCTGCCCGCCAACAGGTGGTGAAAGGCTAGGAGAGCTAGAAGCACAGCTCTGGTTTCCAGCACATTGATTGAAAGGGCTGACTCGGACGGAGTCCAAGTGCCCTGTGGTGGAGATGTACCGCTCCCCAACCGGAAAGGCTGGCATCCGTGGTGAGAATCACCCAGGACGGAGTCAGGAAGGAGCGCCCTTGGGACAGGGAGAGGGGTCGAAGCCACCACTGAAGAGAGCTCCTGGTCCGTGGCGACAGAGCCACGAACCTCTGTAAGGAGGAAGGCCGCTTGTCCCAACAGCGGAGAATGTCCAGCTGCAGAGGACACAGATGGAACTGGGCAAAGGGAACCGCCTCCATGGAGGCCACCATTTGACCCAGCACCTGCATCAGGCGCCTGAGGGAATAACGGCGGGGCCTCAGGAGAGAGCGCACCGCTAGCCGGAGAGACTGCTGTTTGATTAAGGGCAACTTCACAAGTGCCGGCAAAGTCTCGAACTGCATCCCTAGTGAGACTCTGGGTCGGAGTCAGAGTGGATTTGGGAAGATTGACAATCCACCCGAATTGGGCTAGGGTGGCGAGAGTGAGCGAAACACTCCGCTGACAGTCTGCGCTGGATGTACCCTTGACCAGAAGGTCGTCCAGATAAGGAACCCCTGGAGGTGCAGGACCGCAATCACTGCCGCCATGACCTTGGTGAATACCCGAGGGGCCGTGGCTAACCCGAAGGGGAGAGCCACGAATTGGAAATGATCCTCTCCTATCGCAAAACGTAACCCCAACGCTGATGTGACACTGCGATTGGCACATGTAGATAGGCATCTCTGATGTCGATGGACGCCAGGAACTCCCCTTGGGTCATAGAGGCAATGACTGATCGCAGAGACTCCATGCGAAAATGCCGCACCCGGACATGCTTGTTGAGAAGCTGGAGATCCAGGATGGGCCGGAAGGTACCGTCCTTTTTTGGAACTAGGAAGAGATTTGAGTAAAAACCTCTGAACCATTCCTGAGCGGGAACTGGGACAATCACTCCGTTTGCCTGCAAGGACGCCACGGCCTGCGAGAAGGCGGCGGCCTTGGAGCAGGGGGGAGTCGAGAGAAAAAATCTGTTTGGAGGGCTGGAAGAGAATTCTATCCTGTAGCCGTGAGATATGATGTCTCTCACCCACTGATCGGAGACTTGCTTTAACCAAGCGTCGCCAAAGTGGGAGAGCCTGCCACCGACTAAGGATGTGGCTGGAGCGGGCCGAGAGTCATGAGGAAGCTGCCTTAGTGGCAGAACCTCCTGCGGTCTTCTGCGGACGCGCTTTTGGCCGCCAGTTGGATTTCTGATCCTTGGCTGAGTTAGCGGACGAGGCAGAAGGCTTAGAGGATGACCAGTTGGAGGAACGAAAGGAACGAAACCTCGATTGATTCCTACCCTGGGCGGGTTTCCTGGTTTTAGTTTGTGGCATGGAAGTACTGTGCCCGCCAGTAGCTTCTTTGATGATTTCATCCAGCTGTTCACCAAACAGCCGTGAACCAGCAAAAGGGAGCCCAGCAAGAAACTTCTTGGAAGAAGCATCTGCCTTCCACTCTCGAAGCCACAAAATCCTGAGGATAACAAGAGAATTAGCTGAAGCCACCGCAGTGCGGTGAGCAGCCTCTAGCATGGCAGACATGGCATAAGATGAAAAAGCTGAAGCCTGAGCAGTTAAGGTAACTATCTCAGGCATAGATTCCTTGGTGAGGGAATGCATCTCCTCTAGAGAAGCAGAGATGGCTTTGAGAGCCCACACTGCTGCAAAAGTCGGGGAAAACGCGGCCCCCGCAGCTTCATACACAGATTTGGCCAGAAGGTCAATCTGACGGTCAGTGGAATCCTTAAGTGAGGTGCCGTCAGCCACCGACACAACGGTCCGGGCTGATAGCCTAGACACCGGAGGGTCTACCTTTGGGGAGTGAGAATGGAAACCGGTCATCAGAACCACGCTTTGGAAAGCGTTTGTCAGGGCAGGCCCTGGGTTTGGTCACAGCGGTCTGAAAACTGGAGTGGTTAAAGAACACACTCTTCACTCTCTTAGGCGAGGTAAACTGATGTTTTTCTGCCAAAGAGAGTTGCTCCTCTGACACTGGCGGATTGAGATCCAGCACAGAATTAATAGAAGCAATCAAATCACTGGTCTGGGATCAGATGATGAATCCTCCGTGAGCTCCGATGGACGGAGGTCAGAGGATAGGAGTCCTCTGTCAAGAGCATTAGAGGCACCCTGTGAGGGGGGCTGATGCATATTCATCAAAGTCCTGGACAAAAGTCCCATGGACTCCGCAAATGACTGGGATATGGACCTAGAAAAGGACTCTACCCAGGCCGGGGGTTCAATCACAGGTGCAGCAGCAGCCAGAGAGACCACTGGGCCTTGCTCCTTGTGTGAGACATGCTGCTGGAGTGGGGGCTTTGCAGAGAATGAACCCCAGGGAGAATATACAGAGGTCCACAACCGGAGACCGGCTGTGGCTTACCAGACCGCTGAGCGCGGTGTTGTGTGCCCTCTAGATCCCGAAGCCCGGTTCCCCAGTCACAGCACCTCAGCAGAGATGCAGAATGCAGGATGTCCCAGAGCAGAGTGAACTCTGCCTGAGAAATGACTAGGGGGCGTTCCTATAAAAGAGCGGGAACTGGAGGGCTATAGAGACCTGCAGGGAAGGAGGGACCCCCCAGCAGTGGGGAGTGTCCCTCCCCTGTGTAGAACGGCCGCCGGTAGGAGCCGAACCTGTCCCTCTGCATGAGTGACATGCGAGGGCAGGAAAATGAAACTAGGCCTCCGGCGAAGCCGGGGCCTAAATTTAAGCGGCGAGGCCGACAAGCAGGCACCATCGGCGCAGTTCTCAGGCAAAAGCTAGAGAACCCGCCGGAAAAGTTAAAACAATCACATACAGCATACTCTCCCCTTACAATAAAGAACCGGGACCCCCAACATAAACGTCTCAGGTACTTAGCTGCTGAGACGCAGGGCCATGTCCCTGGGGATGAGTGCTCCGGTCCAACAGAATCCTCAAGGGGCTGTGGATGGAGACCGGACTCCTGCCAGGCATGGAGACCGTGCTGGCTCCCACTTCAAGCCAGAGCCCAGAAGGGATGGTGAAGGAGCGCGGCATGTAAGGCTGCAGCCTTGTAAATCAACCTTAACACCACCGCCGACACAGTGGGGTGAGAAGGGACATGCCAGGAGTCCAGACATGGACCCGCTTTTCTTCAAACTCTTTCCAAAAGTCAAACAAATCAGATGAGAATGCATGTGTGGATGTATGCCTCCTGACACAAAGCAATAAACTGGCTAGGACTGGCTACCAGGGGGTGTATAAGCTCAGAGGGAGGAGCTACACTTTTAAGTGTAGTACTTTGTGTGTCCTCCGGAGGCAGAAGCTAAACACCCATGGTCTGGGTCTCCCAAAGGAACGATAAAGAAAGGCCTTTTCCTCTCAAATATTGTTCACGAGTTTGTTATGGAGCAGTTCTTTGCCAAGATAATCCATCCACCGCACGGGTGTGGTATATCAAGATGCTGATTAAACAGCATGATTATTGCACAGGTATGCCTTAGGCTGGACACAATAAAAGGCCACTCTAAAATGTGTAGTAATATCACACAGCACAATGCCACAAGTTATGAGGGAGTGTACAATTGACATGCTGACTACAGGAATGTCCACCAGAGCTGTTGCCCATGAACTGAATGTTCATATCTCTAACATAAGCTGTCTGCAGAGGTGTTTCAGAGAATCTGGCAGTACATCCAAAAGGCCTCACAATCACAGACCATGGTGTAACCACACCAGCCCAGGACCTCAACATCCAGCATCTTTATCTCCAAGATCTTCTGAGACCAGCCACCCGGACAGCAGCTGCAATACTCATTTTGCATAATCTAAGAATTTCTGCACAAACGGTAGAAACCATCTCAGGAAAGCTCATCTCCATGCTAGTCTTCTTCATTGAGTTTCTACCCGAGTGCTGCAAGTCATCATAACTGACCTGAGTGGGCAAACTAAGTCTCATATTCGACAGTGTCAGGGGCGTTGGAGAGGTGTTTCACTGTACAGGGCAGATGGAGTGTATGGCGTTATGTGGGTGAGCAGTTTGCTGATGTCAATTTTGTGAATTAAGTGGCCCATGGTGGCGGTGGGGTTATGGGATGGACAGACATTGTTTGTTGTCCATAACCTCAGGTGGCTTTTATTAATGCCATTTTGCACAGAGATACCATGATGAGACCCTGAGGCCCAATGTGATGTCATCCATCCTCGACTATCATCTCATGTTGCAGCATGGTAATGCACAGCCCAATGTTACAAGGATCTGTACACAATTCCTGGAAGCTGAAAACATCCCAGTTCTTGCATGGCCAGCAGCATACTCACCGGACAGGTCAGCCACTGAGCAGGTTTGGGATGCTGTGGTTTGGCATATATGACTGTTCTAAGTCCCTACCAATTTCCAGCAACTTTGCACAGCCATTAAAGATTAATGGAGAAACATTACACAGGCCACAATCGATAACCTGATCAACGCTATGCGAAAGTATTGTACTGCACAAGACAAATGGCGGTCACACCAGACACTGACTGGTTTTCTGACCCCCCCCAATACTGTAAGGCAATGTTCATTTACCTGTTTTTTTTATTGGTTTTATGCAAATAGATGCTAATAAAAAGCTACTCTTTAGGCTATGTGCACATGTTGAGTATTTGGTGCAGAACGTTTCTGCATCGAATCCACACCTTGTAGCAGAAGAACACCTGCGTTTTGGTGCACTTTTGTGCCATGCAGTTTTGTTAATAAAGTCAATGGGTGGAGGGCTAAAAAAAAAAAAAAAAAAAACAAAACAGCAACAATTAAGAGTGCAGATTATTTTCTGCAGCAAATCTGCACCTCCCTCGTGACATTGTTATGACAAGTGAGCCTCACGACCAATCCTTGCTGTCGTCTTCCTTCTCCCCGCCTTCGGACAATTTGAGCAGGAAGCCAGCACAGTGCTCACATCCTGCTCAAATGTCCGGGAAACTGACGTCGGGCGCCGATTGATCGTGGGACTCGCAGGTCATAATGGCACGTGGGCCCCGGGAACGCGAGTTCAGACATCACTTCAACCTCGGCCACACCAGAGGAAACTAAAGACTTATTTATTTTTACGGGGTCAAACAAGGGGACTGAGTAGTGGTTATCCAAGTAGTGCACATCCTCTTTAATTATTAACTGGAACCCCAAAACTCAGCCGATTCTACAGATATACCAAATACTTGTAAAGTGTAAAGGAAATTATATATGATTTTCTAAATATTTTAAAAATATAAATCTGAAACCTGTGACATGCATTTGTATTCAGCCCTATGTAGTCTGAAAACCCTAATAAAATCCAGTGACCAATTGCCTCCAGAAGTCATATAATTAGTACAGTACCTAGCATCACCGTGTGTAAATTATTCTCAGCATAACTACATCTGTTTCTCTAACAAACCTCAAGAGGTTTGTTAGAGAACATTTGGGATCACATCTGTGAAATTAATAGCGCCATATAAGTGAGTAAAATAAATAATTTATCAAACAGTATCATATAAATCTGAAAATTATGATAGGGAATGAATACTTTTTCAAGGCACTGTAGGTAGGACTTGCAGGTGATAGTGAATTGAGCTTTTGCTGGTTTTGCCTGCCTTTACAATTGATTGATGCACATACAAATGTGGTATGATTCAGATGTACAGCCCTGTAGTAAACCCCACACTTACCAGTATACTGTGAAGGTTAGTTAAGATGACAACGTCACACACAGTTTTTATCCGGTCAATCAGCTTATAAAAATAATTCACCATTTCTTCTTTCTTAATTATTTTTGCATAACGTGGAAACGTTGGTGGCAGCAACCTCTGGTTGACTAAAGGCTCGAATCCCATCATGATTGGGTGATCTAAGCACAAAAGAAGGGTTTTGTAATCCAAGCTGATTATACATATATTTAGAAGCATAGATTTCTGCAAATATATATCTCGACCTATGGTGCGCAATTTTTATGGAAATTGGAGCTGGTGGTTTGGAGAATACAAAGGTGTCATTGTAGCATAGCATTAAGTGAAATATATTCGTTCACCATGGTCATTAATAATTACACTTTCTTAGCACCCCTTATTAATGAGTCTTACCAGTACAGTGGGCTCTACTATTCTTGATCCAGATGACTAAAGCCGGTTTCACATTTGCGTTGTGAGGCATCCGTCACAGTGCGTTGTGTGACGCATGTTATGGATGCGTTGCAAATAGTGTGCTAAAAAAGGTAACGGATTCCTTTAAAAGAACGTTTTGCATTTTTTTTAATGTTTCGCCGGGAAAGGAGATTTGCGGTCGGGAGGAGAGAGAGGTCACCGCAAATCCCCTGAGTGACTGCAGTGAGCCGCACGATCAGCTGTGCCGTCAGCTGTGCAGTCCTCCACCCAAAAGCTGTGTCTGCGGGTCACCTGAATGAGGGCACAGCTGATCGCGCGGCTCACTGCAGTTGCTGTGTGGAGCTGATAGAGAGCGGTCGTGTTCTACTGCCGCTCCTGTCAGCTTCATGTAGCAGAGCTGAAAGCGTCGCGGGACCTCGTGTGAATTATGCTGGACCTGGAGGGGTATTTGGGGATTAATAAAGTGGGAAAAGAGGGGTTTTTTTGTCTCTTATTCCAAATAAAGGATTTTTTCCGGTGTTTGTGTTTATTTACTTTCACTTACAGGTTAACCATGGAAGGTATCTCGGGGAGACGCCTGCCATGATTAACCTAGGACTTCGTGGCAGCTATAAGCTGCCATTTAACTCCTTATTACCCCGATTGCCACCACACCAGGGAAATTCGGGATGAGCCGGGTAGAGTCCCGGGACGGTCACATCTAATGGATGCGGCAATTCCGGGCGGTTGCTGGCTGATATTGTTAGGCTGGGGGCTCCCCATCCTGAGAATACCAGCCTTCAGCCGTGTGGCTTTATCTTGGCTGGTATCAAAATTGGGGGAGGGGGGAACCGCACGCAGTTTTTCTTTTTTTTTTAATTATTTATTTTACTGCACGATAGACACAAGCCCACCGACGGCTGTGATTGGTTTCAGTGAGACAGCTGTCACACTCAGCATGGGGGTGGGTCTGACTGCAACCAATCATGGGCGCCGGTGGGCAGGGAAAGCAGTGAATACGAGATGGATTAATGAGCAGCCGGCATTTTCAAAAGAGGAAAAGCCGCCAGAGCTTTGTGACAGCCGTGCAGCGCCGCCCCAGTGATCGGTGAGTATGAGAGAGGGGGGAGAGGAGTGAGAGAGACCAGGAGTGATTTTAAATGATTTAGATCGTTCTGCTGGACATACTGAGCATGCTCAGTAGAACGTGACGGGAACAGTCAGCGGATTCCGCCGCCTAGCGCATTGTGGAGGAATCTGCCACCATAGACAATCATTACACACCTTGGCGAATAATACCGGAATCCGTCAAGGTGCGATATTTTAACGACACAAAAAACGCTACATGCAGCGTTCCTTACGCCTGACGCAGCGTCAAAATAATGACGTTGCGTCGTGTAGCGGATGCAACGCAGACACTTGCGTTCCAGTGTGTCGTCCATACAAGTCTATGGAGAATAGCGCAGTGCGTTAACGGACTGCGCTATTCTCCATAGCGGTGGATTGCGCTGAACGCAGGTGTGAAACCGGCCTAAAACGGTTATTTCGAACATACTGGACTATGGCTTTTCCTAAGGATTCATTAAACAAGTTGTGCACTACTTGGACAATCCTCTCTCAATCCCTGTTTTCCCCTAACATAATAACAACCCCTATATGCACCTCTGGAGTAGACACCGTTGCAGTGGTGTGGCATTGCCTCTCCTGGGAATCACGTGACATTAAGTCACACTATACCTGTGGCCAATCAGCTTTGGGTTCACTCTCCACTACTTTGGATAAATTATGACATCAGGAGAAAGTCAGTGCTGCGCCTGATCTCTCACTTAATCGAGATATCTTGATTTGTCTGAGTGAGGGGAGAGTGAAGCCAGAGCTGATTGGCTGTAGGGATAGTGTGATTTAATGTCATGCAATTCCCAGGAGAGGCTGGAACAGCAAAGGCACCAAAAGTGAGTATAGGTGTTAATATTTTGTTGGGGTAAAACAAAGGGATTGAGAAAGGGTTGTCTAAGTAGTGTACAGCAATATTAAGAATTTAGAGCACTTGTCTGAATTTATCTCTGATTAGGACAGAGGTAAAACCAATAAAGGGAAATTGGCACATCCATGTACAACATATACAGCTATTTATTTGCTACAGTTGGTACGTTACGATATAAAGAGCATATGTAGAAAAGTAACGTATGACAAAAGGATTAGACTATAAGCAGCATTGGCTTCTATTCTGTACCAATGGATACACATAGTTGTGCATACGATATTTCTCTATCGTTTCATTGGGGGACACAGGACCATGGGTTATGCTGCTGTCACTAGGAGGCTGACACTAAGTAAACAGAAAAAGTTAGCTCCTCCCCAGCAGTATAACCCCTGAGCCGGAGGCGGGCTCAATCAGTTTTTTGCTTAGTGTCGTAGGAGGCTGATGTGGGCCGACTGGGCCCCCTTCAGCCACTTGATTTTTTGCGTATATTTTTTCATTTTTTTCTCGGCGACGCTCGTCGCTCTCATCTGTTGGAATTCTCTTTTTCTGCAGGTATCGTTTCTCTACCTCAGCTCTCGCAGCCCGTGTGGGTACCACTCCCCTGGGTCGCAGAGGCTTGAGTTGTCGGGCCCTCTCCCCCGTCCAATTCCACGGTACCACTCCCGGGTTGGCACGCGGGGCTGAACCTTCCTGGGCACCCCCTATTCACCCTGCGGTATCACCCCAAAGGGTGCAAGGAGCATACAGCAGGGACTGGACCTTGCAGCGCGTCTGGATTGTGTGATGGGGCCCGCAGCGCTGCTACACTACAGAGGGGCTCCCTCCCCCCTCCAGCGTCCACCTCCCTGCCTGCCTCATTCTTCTCCTGCTGCCCGCAGCCATTCCTCTGGTGTGCGGAGCACACGGACTCAGGTGCAGAGCTCCTCGACTGCACACTGGCAGATGCGACGCCGCCGATCAGGTAGGACACCCTCTCCTACCTTCTCCCGGGCGGCTGCAAAATTTAGGCCCCGGTCCGGGCCTACTCACCGGGCGCCCCGGCCACGTCCCCATCCGACGCTGGAGTCCTTCAGCACACATGCAGTGCTCGGCCGGTACCCGGACATCGCTGCCGCGCCGCCGCTCCCGCAGGTAGGACCGCCGGTCTTTACCTTCTCCTGCGCCGGCTGCTTCAAATTTAGGCCCCGGCTTCGGCCCTGTCTCCGGCGTCCTAGGACCGACCCCCGCCGCATTGCTACTGGCGGCCGGCCGCCTAGTCTCCGCCCTCCGCTCAGCCCCAGGCATCACAGTGGGGGCGGTGGATGTGTTTTCCCGCTCTCCTGGGCCCGCCTTCAGCCTCCTCAGCGTTCAGTTTCAAAAAAAAAACAAAACAAAAAAAGGGATTATGGCAGTCTTCCGGTATGCGGTTTGCTGACGCTGCAGCAGCCCGTATATCAGGGAAGAATAGACCCAAGTCTTCCATGATTATTAAATACAGTGGGGTTTTATCAGGGGTTGAGTTTTTTCAATTATACCTTCAGATACTTTTTTCGGGCTTTGCATCAGAGACACACTTCCCAATAGGGTTAGTATATAGAGCTCTCAGAGATGAGTTTTTACTTATTTTGGGCCGGTAGCTCAAGTTGCGTTTTTCCTTAATTGTAATTTCCACATAATGTCAGATTAGTGTTGACAGCTCCGCAGCCCCTGGCACCACACGCCCCTGTATCTCGCCACTGCCGGCTGGTTAGCGCCCTGTCTCAGGCCATAATTTCCCTCACTGACGTCCCTCGGGTTCGTGCGCATGCGCTGCGTCCCCCGTCGACGCTCGGTCATACCATCCACGGAACGGCGCAATCCCCTCGGGGAGACGAGTCCCGTACCAGGGAACTTTTCCTAGGCTAGACGCGGACCCGCCAGGTCTCGTCTTTCGTGGCCCCCCAGTTTTCCACCTTATTCCCCAGGTCCAGACTGCCCTTCCTCCGGTAGTCTTCCGACCTCTCGGGTGATGGCCCAAGCTTTCCACCTCCGCTGGACTTCAAAGCAGGACCTGGATGTTTTGGCGCAGGACGAATAGCCGGCTAGAAATGGTGAGTCAAGCCGTAAGGCTACGGGCAGCCCTCTTCTCTCCATGCACGCAGGTCTCCTTTAAGACATTTGGAGCGGACCCTTTATGTGCTCAGGGGACATCCAGAGTTCGCCGAGTTACCGCGTGATCTCAGACAACTACCAGACTCGACGTTTACCAGCGGTAAGCCATGTCATTGTCATTATTCCCTTCTCCAAAGGGGTTTCGGAGAGAATGGGCATGCTACACTGGAGTCGCTGATTGATCACAGACATCTACCAGTCACAGAGTTTACCAGCGGTAAGTCGTGTTATTGTCAGAATCATTCCCCCAAAGGGCTCTGGAGAGGGGGCAGTCCACCTTGCAGAGACGAAGGTGGCAGGCCCCGGCGGTTTTCAGTGGACATCCAGTTCGGCGTATGACTGCGTTATCACGGATATTCCCCGGACACGATTTTTACCAGGGGTAAGTCCTTTTATTTGTCATTACCCCTTCTCGAAAGGGGCTCTGAAAGGAAGGGGCACGCTACCCTATAGTCGACCCGCCTGTGTTCCTCCGGGCTCTTCGTCCCTAACGTGACGCCCCTCAGGGACTCAGCGGACACCATACGCAGCGGACCACGTTCCACCTATGCCGTCCCAGGACTGGTTATCATCTTCAGTGAGTACCCTCTTTTCACAAGCCTGGGATTTGCCTGCTGCTCGGCCTCAGCCTCTACCATCAGTATGGCCACCCGTCGAGACCTCCGACTCGGGATCAGGAACGCAGATTCGACATCTAGGAAGTCGCTGACTTCCCTTCCGACTTAGGGAACGCCCCTCTGGAGATGGGCGAGTCCAGTGGCCCTCCTAGGCTACGTCAGGGTGGAGTACACCTCTCCCCTAGATTACGTAGGGAAGGGTACATCCCTTTCCCTGCATCGGCCAGATGCATCAGGATCGCCCCCTCACGCTAGGTCCCAGCCCGTTCACGCTGCACCCGTCTGGGAGCCTCTATCCCTCCAACAGCCCCTCCGCCTTGCGTGGCAGTGGACCGTTACAGTTTTTCTAAGAGCGCTTGCAGGGATCACTGTCCCTGCGCATCCTACTCTACAGAGCGGCTAGGCTCTCTACGCCCAGGTACGACCGGGAGGCCCAGAGTTCTCCCTTCAAGGATCCTCTCTTTGAGGTTTAGACCGTCCTCTTCACTTTTCGCTACTAGGGTAGCTGAGATGCCGGAAGGAGTCCTCCCAGACCCCGGCCCGGCCCATCATCCCTTAGGCACGGTTTTCGAGCCCGTTCAAGGGTAGCTACTCCTCACGCAGGAGTAGGTGCCTTCCTGGCACAGAGTCCCGCGTACCCTTTGCCACCCGCTCCCGTTTTTTTTTCCATCGGCTTTTTACTATGCGAGTCCTCGGCAGTCTGTGGCGGTGATAGCGACGGTGCACTTACCAGATTTCATCCCGGACTCTCCAGCGGACCACACTAAAGAACGGAGACAGGAAGGTTCCAGTCTTCGCAACCGTCCCTTTCCTCCTCTGGAGGATATGATCAACCGTCACCAGTCTCCCGTGCTAGGGTATGCTACCCCACCATTCCTCGGCACGGTCCCGAGGGACACCCCTAGAGCGTTGTCTCCCCTTCAACATTCCGGAAACCAGAGCCATCCTGTTAGCCCGGTTACAATTTCTTCTCTGGGTCGGGGTTGCCCAGTCAGGTTCCAGTCGGACCATGCCACAGCGGTGACGTGCATCATCCACCAGGAAGACGTAGAGAGTGTAATGGCAAGGGAAGAGGCCAAGAAGATCTTGCTCTGGGACGGGTCCCTTCACCCGCTAATCTCGGCAGGACATCCCTAGCGTGGACGTTTGGACGGCCGATTTTCTCGGTAGGAAAGACCTCCCTTAGGAAAAGGGCTCCTCAACAGGGAAGTCACCAGCCAGATCCCTGGGGAAAGAAGACCTCCAGTCGTGGACCTATTGATCGTCCGATCCAGCTTTCAACCCAATGGTGCTTCGAGTGTGCCACCTGCTCTGGACTAGGTGACGACGCCCTCGACCGGTCGTGTAGCCTGTTCAGGCTCTCCTGCATCTTCCCGCGGCTTCCCATAGTCTCGAGGGTTTTCAAGATGGACCAAGGCAACGATGCCTCTGGAGTGGCCCAGGCGAGCATAGTTCGCATAACTTACTTAACTCCTCGCGGAGGCCCCGTGGCTCCTTCCTGACCGCAAAGTTCTTCCGTGTCGGGGCCCCTCTCTTCTTCCAGGACTCAGAAGTCCCAAGTTCGACGGCCTCACCAGTGCTTCCCGGGTGCTGCCTCGGTCAGGTCTGTTGTCAAGAGGTTTACAGACAATGTTGAGGGCCGGGAATCCAGTTTCCTCCAGGGTTTATTTCCACTCGGAAAGAGCTCCCCCGGTGGTGTGAGGACCACATCTTCCCTCCTTCTTGCTAGCATTCTTCCAGTCAGATCCGATTGCGGCCCTCTCGCGCGTCCCTGTTTTCGACCAGGTGTCGGCCCGTTTCGTTTCGGGTTTTCGGAGTCCTTTCACTTCCCGTCTTCCAATCAGGGCCTTCGCTCAGGGAAGCGTCCATCTGGCTAGGCTGTATCATCGTTCACTAGAAACGTGGGTCCTTAATCCAGTGATGGGTTCGCTTCAAGGTACCCCTTTTTCCCGGCTCCCACCTGTTTTTGATAGGTGGGCTCCTCGTGGCCATCTCATTGTTACAGACGGCATCAGGGCGGACAGCCCTCTGGTCGTTTCCCCCCCCCCCTTTTTCCGGCTCCTCCAGCAGGACAAGGGGGGGCTCCGGCCAGAACCCTTCGTTTCTGTCCATGGCAGCTCGCTGTTTCCTTCCAGAAGAGATGTTTAGTTTTCGGTTTTCGGTTCTAGTCTCCTCTCTCAGCCGGAAAGGGGCCTAGTTCGTTCCAGAACTGGTAAGAGCCCTCAGTCTTTCATGTCTGCAGGACACCTTTTTTCGGTTACACCGACAGTCAGTCCATCCCTCCACCCGTTCCCAAGAGGCGCATGCCGGCGCCAGGGACCAGAACTTTCACATGGATCCATTCCTCCATATGTGAAGACTATCGCATGAAGGGCGGACTTCCGCCGCGGTCTACCGAGCAAGGGGTACCCTTTGGACGATTGGACTCCTGACGTCGACCGACCAGGTCCCCTGGGCAGCCACCCGATCTGTCGGCATACCGTTACTAGTTTTCTACCAGGGTCACACCCGAGCTTCGACAGCGACCAGTCTTGGAGTAAGGTGTGCGGGTGGCAGTGGCACACCTGTAACAACGTAGGTGCTTGTAGGTCTGGCGCAAGCCCGACAGGGGGAAGCGGTTGCCTTCCTATCTCCGGTGATGGTTTTTCTTCCCACCCAGGGACTGCTTTTGGACGTCCCATGGTCCTGTGTCCCCCAATGAAACGATAGAGAAAGAAGGATTTTTGTGTACTCACCGTAAAATCTCTTTCTCTGAGTCTTCATTGGGGGACACAGCACCCACCCTGCTTGTGTTATTTGTTATATATTACCTGTCTGTTATCCCAGTGGCCATATCCCCAGGCCACTGGTCACACGACTATTGGTCATAGTTTTTACCTTGTTTTACTCCAGGATTGTTTGGTTCTCCTCCTACTGCTTGTGCACTAAACTGATTGAGCCCGCCTCCGGCTCAGGGGTTATACTGCAGGGGAGGAGCTAACTTTTTCTGTTTACTTAGTGTCAGCCTCCTAGTGACAGCAGCATAACCCATGGTCCTGTGTCCCCCAATGAAGACTCAGAGAAAGAGATTTTACGGTGAGTACACAAAAATCCTTCTATTATATATATAAAATAGTTGGATATTTTTAAAAAAAACTTTAGAACACTGACATTTAAACGATGCAAAGATGTATATACACTTTACTACAAATTTACACCTAACCGGTTCTCACCGCCTTTGGTGGTGTCGTTCTGGGCTTGAATCCCAAGTGAAAGGGAGTTCTGAATAGCAGAGAGAAGGTCGGTTGCTTGGCTTATTAGCTTAGATGCCTCAACCACTGCACTCGTCTAGAAAATAAAGAGCAAACATTGAATTATGTCGCAATTTCTCTAGTACAAGCACTGAACCCCATACTAATCAACTACTTACCTCTTTCTTTGTAAAAGCTATTAATACAGTAAGCAAAACGCGTGTAAACTTGATTCTGCTGAATAAAGCCAAGCACTGCTGGTGCTGAAAAAAAGGGAAAAAATATAAAAATGATAAAAATTTAGTAACACTCATTAAACGATCTATATCTTGCTTTTTTACAACAGAGGTACACAACTAATCATTACCAGTTATTATCCCCATGCTATGGTTAGTAATTCTCAATAAGCAGTCAAATGTTTTGTAGGTTTTGATAGTAAGAGTTTCCTGAAGGTAGAGTTTATTGGCCTTTGACATACCTATATGTCCAAAGTAGTGTGTCACATTCATTGTTCCTCACACATCGGCTGATCTGATCAGCCGACATGTGCAGCAAACAGGCGCAGGTGAATCGTGAATCAGAGATTCACCAGCGCCTGCTAGTTAGATTGCGCTGTCAAACTCTGACAGCACAATCTAACATGCGACTGCTGTGGTTGTGCCATTCCTAGCCGCCATCAGTGGCCCCCATGATGCAATCACAGGGTGCTGATGGGTTTTCAATAAAGCAGGGGGTCAGCTGATGACCCGTCACTGTCATAACGAAGTTCTTGTGAATGTCGGCATTAACACGAGATCAGCATTTCTGCTATTCAGAGGAATGCTGAAACACCGCTCTGAACAGGAGAAGCGATCGGACAGTGCAAGCTTCAAGTCCACTGAGGGGACTAGTAAAATTAATTTTAAAAAAGTAGTGAATAAAAAAAAAAAAAAAAAGAAAGTTTAAAATTACCCTTCTTTTGCCCCATTGAAAGTAAAACAATTAAAAGGAAAGCAAAAACACATAATTGGCGTGTTCAGAAACGCTAAGTCAAAATACAAAATAATCTAATCAGTAAAGGGCATAGCGATAAAAACAAAAAGCCAGAATGATTTTTTTTTTTTGGTGGCTGCAACATTGCAATAAAATGCAATAACAGGCGATCAAAACATCACATCTACCGAAAAAAAGAGAATTTTGTTTACTTACCGTAAATTCTTTTTCTTATAGTTCCGTAATGGGAGACCCAGACCATGGGTGTATAGCTTCTGCCTCCGGAGGACACACAAAGTACTACACTAAAAAGTGTAGCTCCTCCCTCCGAGCATATACACCCCCTGGATAACCAAATATAGCCAGTTTAGTGCAAAAGCTGAAGGAGAATAGCCACCCACAAGTAGAGAGAGCAAAAAAAACGGAACAACCGGAGCCTCTGTCTACAACAACAGCCGGTGATAACACGCGGAACAAGAAACTACCAACAGGCAACAGGGAGGGTGCTGGGTATCCCATTACGGAACTATAAGAAAAAGAATTTACGGTAAGTAAACAAAATTCTCTTTTTCTTCATCGTTCCTTATGGGAGACCCAGACCGTGGGACGTCTCAAAGCAGTCCATGGGTGGGAAATAAACAGAAAACTGAGAAGTAGGCAAAACCTAACTTCACAAATGGGCGACAGCCGCCTGAAGGATGCGTCTGCCCAAGCTCGCATCTGCCGAAGCATGAGCATGCACTTGGTAGTGCTTCGAAAAGGTGTGCAGACTAGACCAAGTGGCAGCCTGACAGACCTGCTGAGCCGTAGCCTGGTGCCTGAAAGCCCAAGAGGCACCAACAGCTCTGGTCGAGTGTGCCTTGATCCCCGGCGGGGGAGGCACCTGAGTACACTGGTAGGCATCGGATATGGCAGACCTAATCCAACGAGCTAGGGTCGGTTTAGAAGCCGAGAGACCCTTGCGCTGACCTGTGGTCAGCACAAAAAGAGAGGTGCACCGCCTAAGAACAGCGGTGCGTGACACATAGATCCGGAGCGCCCGCACCAGATCTAAAGTATGCAACGCTTTCTCAAAGCAATGAACAGGAGCCGGACAAAAGGAAGGCAATGAAATGTCCTAGTTAAGGTGGAAAGGAGACACCACCTTAGGGAGAAAGTCCGGAGTCGGACGGAGAACCACCTTGTCTTGATGAAAAACCAAAAAAGGTGACTCCGAAGAGAGCGCAGCCAAATCAGAGACTCTCCTGAGAGAAGTTATGGCCACCAGAAAGACGACTTTCTGTGAAAGTCGAAACAAAGAAACCTCCCTAAGAGGCTCAAAGGGGGGCTTCTGTAAGGCCGTGAGGACCAGATTAAGGTCCCAGGGATCCAAAGGCCGCTGGTAAGGTGGAATGATGTGAGATGCGCCCTGCATGAAGGTGCGCACCTGAGCCAGTCGGGCGATACACCGCTGGAACAACACTGACAGAGCCGAGACCTGTCCCTTAAGGGAATTGAGGGATAGTCCTAGCTGCAGACCGGACTGTAGAAAGGACAGGATGGTCGGCAAGGAAAAAGGCCAAGGGGCATGGCCGGAAGAACGACACCAGGACAGGAAAATTCTCCAAGTCCTGTGGTAAATTTTGGCCGAGAAAGACTTCCGAGCCTGAGTCATAGTGGAGATGACTTCGGGAGGAATGCCGGAAGCCGTCAGGATCCAGGACTCAAGAGCCACGCCGTCAATCTGAGAGCTGCAGAATTCTGGTGGAAAAACGGACCTTGTGAGAGAAGGTCTGGGCGGTCCGGGAGATGCCACGGCACCTCTACGGACAGACGGAGCAGGTCTGGGTACCAAGCTCGCCTGGGCCAGTCTGGAACAATGAGTATGACCCGACGGCCCTCCATTCTGATCTTGCGCAGGACTCTGGGCAAGAGAGCTAGAGGGGGAAACACGTAAGACAGATGGAACTGGGACCAATCCTGAACCAGCGCGTCCGCTGCAAAGGCCTGAGGATCGTGGGAGCGAGCCACGTAAACCGGGACCTTGTTGTTGTGCCGGGATGCCATTAGATCCACTTCCGGAGTGCCCCACTTGCGGCAGATCGACCGGAACACTGCCGGATGCAGAGCCCACTCGCCGCTGTCCACGGTTTGACGGCTGAGATAATCTGCCTCCCAGTTTTCTACGCCTGGGATGTGGACTGCGGATATGGTGGACTTGGAGTCCTCCGTCCACTGAAGGATGCGTTGAACCTCCAACATTGCCAGGCGGCTGCGAGTCCCGCCCTGGTGATTGATGTATTCAACTGCTGTCGCGTTGTCTGACTGGACTCGAATGTGCTTGCCCGCCAACAGGTGGTGAAAGGCTACGAGAGCTAGGAGCACAGCTCTGATTTCCAGCACATTGATCGAGAGGGCTGATTCGGACGGAGTCCAAGTGCCCTGTGCTCGGTGGTGGAGAAATACTGCTCCCCAGCCGGATAGACTGGCATCCGTGGTGAGGATCACCCAGGACGGGGTCAGGAAGGAGCGTCCCTGAGACAGAGAGAGGGGCTGAAGCCACCACTGAAGAGAGCTCCTGGTCTGTGGCGACAGAGCCACCAACCTGTGCAAGGAAGAAGTCCGCTTGTCCCAACAGCGGAGAATGTCCAGCTGCAGAGGACGCAGATGGAACTGGGCAAAGGGAACCGCTTCCATTGACGCCTCCATCTGACCCAGCACCTGCATGAGGTGCCTGATGGAATGACGGCGGGGCCTCAACAGAGAGCGCACCGCCAGATGGAGGGACTGCTGTTTGACTAAGGGCAGCTTGACAAGTGCCGGCAGAGTCTCGAATTGCATCCCTAGGTACGTGAGTGTTTGGGTCGGGGTCAGAGTGGACTTGGGCAGATTGACAAGCCACCCGAATTGAACAAGAGTGGCGAGAGTGAGCGAGACACTCCGCTGACAGTCCGCACTGGATGAAGCCTTGACAAGAAGGTCGTCCAGGTAAGGAATCACTGCCAACCCCTGGAGGTGCAGAACCGCAACCACTGCTGCCATGACCTTGGTGAATACTCGCGGGGCCGTGGCTATCCCGAAGGGGAGAGCCACGAATTGGAAATGTTCCTCTCCGATTGCAAAACGTAGCCAACGCTGGTGTGAAACTGCAATTGGCACATGCAGATAGGCATCTCTGATGTCGATGGATGCCAGGAAATCTCCTTGGGTCATTGAGGCAATGACTGATCGCAGAGACTCCATGCGAAAATGCCGCACCTGAACATGCTTGTTGAGAAGCTTGAGATCCAGGATGGGCCGGAAGGAACTGTCCTTTTTGGGGACTAGGAAGAGATTTGAGTAGAAACCTCTGAACCGTTCCCTGGCGGGAACCGGTACAATTACTCCGTTGGCCTGCAAGAATGCCACGGCCTGAGAGAAGGCGGCGGCCTTGGAGCAGGGGGGAGTTGACAGAAAAAAAATCTGTTTGGCGGGCTGGAAGAGAACTCTATCCTGTAGCCGTGGGAGATGATATCCCGCACCCACTGATCGGAGACGTGTTGAAACCACACGTCGCCAAAGTGGGAGAGCCTGCCACCGACCAAGGACGTTGCTGGCTCGGCCAGATAGTCAAGAGGAGGCTGCCTTGGTGGCAGCAGCTCCTGCGGACTTTTGTGGATGCGGCTTCTTGCGCCAGGTGGGCTTCTGGTCCTTGGCTGAGTTAGTGGACGAGGCCGAGGGCTTAGAGGACGACCAGTTAGAGGAACGAAAGGAACGAAACCTCGACTGGTTCCTGCCCTGGACAGGTTTCCTGGATTTAGTCTGTGGCAAGGAAGTACTCTTCCCGCCAGTAGCCTCCTTAATAATTTCATCCAGCTGTTCACCGAACAGCCTGGACCCAGCAAATGGGAGCCCAGCAAGGTACTTCCTTGAGGAAGCATCCGCCTTCCACTCATGAAGCCACAAGATCCTGCGGATAGCGAGGGAATTGGCGGAGGCCACCGCAGTGCGGTGAGAGGCCTCCAGCATGGCAGACATGGCGTAGGCTGAAAAGGCTGAAGCCTGGGAAGTTAAAGCAACCAATTCAGGCATAGAGTCCCTAGTGAGGGTATGCATCTCCTCCAGAGAAGCAGAGATGGCTTTGAGAGCCCACACTGCTGCAAAAGATGGGGAGAACGAGGCCCCTGTCGCCTCATAGACAGACTTGGCCAGGAGGTCAACCTGGCGGTCAGTGGGATCCTTGAGTGAGGTGCCATCAGCCACAGATACAACTGTCCGGGCTGAGAGTCTAGACACCGGAGGGTCCACCTTTGGTGAGAGAGCCCACTCCTTGACCACCTCTGGTGGAAAAGGAAAACGGTCATCAGAACCACGCTTTGGGAAGCGTTTGTCAGGACAGGCTCTGGGCTTGGACACAGTGGTCTGAAAACTGGAGTGGTTAAAGAACACACTCCTTGGTCTCTTAGGCAAAGTAAACTGGTGCTTTTCTGCCAGAGAGGGTTGCTCCTCTGATACTGGCGGATTGAGGTCCAGAACAGAATTAATGGACGCAATCAAATCACTAACATCTGCATCCCCCTCAGTCAGATCAATGGGGCACATAGAGGTAGCGTCCGAGCCCCCAGTAAAGACATCCTCCTCGTCCTGCGAATCGGCTCGTGAATCGGAGCCGCGGGACGAGGAAGGAGAGGGGTCCCTGCGTTTCCTTTTAGGAGGACGGGGTCTGGGAGCAGATGAAGAATCCTCTGTGAGCTCTGGAGAGCGAGCCGAAGCAGCAGAGGCACCCTGTGAAGGGGGCTGATGCATGCTCAGCAGAGTCCGGGACAGCTCTCCCATGGAGTCGGCAAAGGACTGGGAGATAGACTTAGTAAACAATTCTACCCAAGCTGGGGGTTCAGCCACCGGGGCCGGAGCAGCCTGAGGGACCACTGGGGAGACTCCAGGCTGAGGCACCACCATGTTAGAGCAGGCATCACAATGAGGATATGTGCTCGGTTCAGGCAGTACGAGCTTACATGCAGTGCATATTGAGTACAGCCTTGTAGCCTTGCTCCTAGTGTGAGACATGCTGCTGAGGTGGGTGCTCTGCAGTAAGAACACACTCCTTCAGAATGACCCCCAGAGAGTGTATAATAAAGTCCACAACCAGAGGTTGTGGCTTACCAGACCGTTTGTGTGCCCTCCGGATCCCACAACTCAGACCCCCAGTCAGGTTGCAGAGATGCAGCAGCCAGCGCCGATCAGTATGAGAACGCTGATAAAATGGCACCGGAGTGAGGAGGGGGGGGCGGGGCCTAGTCCAAGAGTGGGAACCGGAGGGCCAAGGGGATATACAGGGGAGGGAAACATCTCCTCAGAGAGGAGTGTCCTCCCCTCTGCTGAACGGCCGGTGGGCGGCGCCGCACTGTCCCTCTGCATGACTGACATGCAGGGGCAGTGAAACCGAAAGTAGGCCGCAGCTGAAGCCGGGGACTAAATTTTACAGTGCGGCCGGCGAGCAGGCACCCTCGGCGCGGTTCTCAGGGGAAACCCAGAGAACCGGCCGGAAATGTCACCAAAATAACTAACACACTCTCCCCAACAATAAAAAATGCAAGGGACACCCTGACAATAACGTCTCAATACTTAGCTTGAGAGACGCAGGGCCAGGTCCCTGAGGGATGAGTGCTCCGTCCGGCAGGGTCCTGAGAGGGCTGCGGATGGAGACCGGTCTCCTGCAAAGCAGTGAGAACCGTGCTGGCTCCCACTTCAAGCCAGAGCCCGAGGGATGGTGAAGGAGCGCGGCATGTAAAGGCTCCAGCCGTGAAATCAACCTTAACAGCACCGCCGACACAGTGGGGTGAGAAGGGACATGCCGGGAGTCCAGCTTGGACCCGCTTTTCTTCCAACTCTTTAAAATCAAAAATCAAAAATCAGATGAAAATGCATGTGTGATCCTCCTGAACACAGAGCATTGAACTGGCTAGATTTGGTCATCCAGGGGGTGTATATGCTCAGAGGGAGGAGCTACACTTTTTAGTGTAGTACTTTGTGTGTCCTCCGGAGGCAGAAGCTATACACCCATGGTCTGGGTCTCCCATAAGGAACGATGAAGAAAAAGTTATGGCTCTTAGAAGAAGTGGAGGAAAAAAGTGAAAACGGAAAATAGTGGGGTGTTGATGGGATTAAAAGCAGTAATTACTACCTCGAGCTCCACTTCAGGATCTCTTGCTTCACCTTGTCGACTCCTGGTGCTCTAACACAAGTGAAAAGAGAAAAATATAAACATAGTTGTATTTTAAAAGGGTGGTCTACTACCTAAAATGTCCTTACTAAACATGTCTTTACACTAGTTTTATTATCAAATACTCTACTAATCCAAAAATTCACTTCCTGTGACGTTTTGTTTGAGAGGAGTCTCAAACGGGACGTCACAGGAGTCTAGGACTACACTCCTGGAACATATCATCAGGGGGTGGCACTAAAGTTACATACTACAATATCTTGTATAGCTGCCCTCTGCAGATGTCCTGGATCCATGGCAATAGAAGCTGTGGGAGAGGCAAGTTCAGCACCGGCACTCTGCTTCTGTCTCCACCGCCACATCTTCTGTGAAATAAAACGTCGTCAGGGGCGCTGATATAATTAGTGAGCAACACCAGCTACTAGTACTGCACTCAAAAGAATGGTCAACATGGGGCAGTAACAGAAGCTGTGTAAGTGATACCAGCACCACCCCCTTGTGATGAATCATTTGAGGGCACTGCTAGAAGCTGTGGGGCAGCGCTGGTGCCACTCACTGCCCCCTCCCCCCCCTGATCTCGACTTCTTCTTTTACAGCAACAAGATGTTACAACGGAGATAAAAGCAGAGTGCACACAAATCTCCCATAGCTTCTATCAGCGCCATGGAACAAGGACTTCTTCAGAGGACATTAAGGAAAGAATCTCTACTAATTATCTGCTGCACCACCCGCTAATTACTTCGTATTCCAGGACAGGAGATAGATACTTCCCTGCAGCGAGTGCAGCCCCAGCTTCCTGTGACATCACATTTGAGACTCCTCTCAAACGAAACATCACAGGAAATTAAATACAAAAAAAGAGAATTTTGTTACTTACCGTAAATTCTTTTTCTTATAGTTCCGACATGGGAGACCCAGACCATGGGTGTATAGCTTCTGCCTCCGGAGGACACACAAAGTACTACACTAAAAAGTGTAGCTCCTCCCTCCTAGCATATACACCCTCTGGTAGCCAGTCCTAGCCAGTTTAGTGCAAAAGCTGAAGGAGGACATCCACCCACAAGTAGAGACAGAGCAAAACCCGGAACAACCGGAACCTCTGTCTACAACAACAACAGGCGATGAAAACACACGGAACAAGAAACCTGCCAACAGGCAATAGGGAGGGTGCTGGGTCTCCCATGTCGGAACTATAAGAAAAAGAATTTACGGTAAGTAACAAAATTCTCTTTTTCTTCATCGTTCCTTATGGGAGACCCAGACCATGGGACGTTCCAAAGCAGTCCATGGGTGGGAATAAACAGAAAAACTGAGAAGTAGGCGAAACCTAACTTCACAAATGGGCGACAGCCGCCTGAAGGATGTGCCTGCCCAAGCTCGCATCTGCCGAAGCATGAGCATGCACTTGGTAGTGCTTCGAAAAGGTATGCAGACTAATCCAAGTGGCAGTCTGACAGACCTGCTGAGCCGTAGCCTGGGCCTGAAAGGCTAAGAGGCACCGACAGCTCTGGTCAAGTGTGCCTTGATCCCCGGCGGGGGAGGCACTTGAGTACACTGGTAGGTATCGGAAATGGCCGACCTAATCCAACGAGCCAGGGTCGGCTTAGATGCAGGGAGGCCCTTACGCTGACCAGTGGTCAGCACAAAAGAGAGGTGCACCGCCTAAGAACAGCGGTGCGAGACACATAGATCCGGAGCGCCCGCACCAGATCCAGAGTATGCAACGCCTTTTCAAAGCGATGAACAGGAGCCGGACAAAAAGGAAGGCATGGAAAATGCCCCGGTTAAGGTGGAAGCAGCAACCACCTTAGGGAGAAAGTCCGGAGTTGGACAGAAAACCACCTTGTCTTGATGAAAAACCAAAAAAGGGGGTGACTCCGAAGAGAGAGCAGCAAAAACAGAGACTCTCTTGAGGGAAATTATGGCCACTAGAAAGACCACTTTCTGTGAAAGACGAAACAAAGAAACCTCCCTAAGAGGCTCAAAGGGGGTTTCCGGAAGCCGTGAGGACCGGATTAAGGTCCCAGGGATCCAAAGGCCGCCGGTAAGGTGGAATGATGTGAGATGCGCCCTGCATGAAGGTGCGAACCTGAGCCAGTCGGGCGATACGCCGCTGGCACAACACTGACAGAGCCGAGACCTGTCCCTTAAGGGAATTGAGGGATAGTCCTAGCTGCAGACCGGACTGTAGAAGGGACAGGAGGGTCGGCAAGGCCAAAAGGCCAAAGGATACTTCCGAGCTCGAGTCATAGTGGAGATGACTTCAGGAGGGATACCAGAAGTCGTCAAGATCCAGGACTCAAAAGCCACGCCGTCAATCTGAGAGCCGCAGGATTCTGGCGGAAAGACGGACCTCGTGAGAGAAGGTCTGGACAGTCCGGGAGATGCCATGGCACCTCTACGGACAGATGGAGCAGGTCAGGGTACCAAGCTTGCCTGGGTCAGTCTGGAGTAATGAGAATGACCCGACGGCCCTCCTTTCTGATCTTGCACAGGACTCTGGGCAAGAGCTAGAGGGTGAAACACGTAAGACAGACGAAGCTGGGACCAAACTTGAACCAGTGCGTCTGCCGCAAAAACCTGAGGATCGTGGAGCCACGGTTTGACGGCTGAGATAATCTGCCTCACAGTTTTCCACGTCTGGGATGTGGGCTGCGGATATGATGGACTAGGAGTCCTCCGTCCACTGAAGAATGCGTTGAACCTCCAACATTGCCAGGCGGCTGAGTGTCCCGCCCTGGAGGTTGATGTAGGCAAACGCTGTCGCGTTGTCTGACTGGACTCGAATGTGCCTGGCCGCCAACAGATGGTGAAAGGCTTAGAGAGCTAGAAACACAGCTCTGATTTCCAGCACATTGATCCAGAGGGATGATTCGGACAGAGTCCAAGTGCCCTGCGCTCCACGGTGGAGATATACTGCTCCCCAGTCGGATAGACTAGCATCCTGGTGAGGATCACCCGGGACGGGGCCAGGAAGGAGCGTCCCTGAGACAGAGGGGCCGAAGCCACCACTGAAACGAGCCCCTGGTCTGTGGCGAAGCCACCACCCCGTGGAAGGAGGAAGTCCGCTTGTTCCAACAGCGGAAAATATCCAGCCGCAGAGGACGCAGATGGAACTGGGCAAGGGAATCGCTTCCATTGACGCCACCATGTGATCCAGCACCTGTATTAGGTGCCTGATGGAACGACGTCGACCGCCAGCGGAGGGACTGCTGTTTGACTAAGGGCAGCTTCACAAGTGCCGACAGAGTCTTGAATTGCGTCCCTGGGTACGTGAACTTCTGGGTCGAAGTCAGAGTGGACTTGGACAGAATGACAAGTTACCCGAATTGGTTAGAGTGGCGAGAGTGAGCGAGGCACTCCGCTAACAGTCTGCACTGGATGAAGCCCAGACTAGAAGGCCGTCCAGGGCAAAAGGATCACTGCCAACCCCTAGAGGTGCAGGACCGCAATCACAGCTGCCCCGACCTTGAGAATACTCGAGGGGCCGTGGCTAACCCCAAGGGAAGAGCCACGAATTGGACCACTCCGATTGCAAAACGTAGCCAACGCTGGTTGAAACTGCGATTGGCACATGCAGATAGGCATCTCTGATGTCGATGGATGCTAGGGAATCTCCTTGGGTCATTGATTGATCGCAGAGACTCCATGCGAAAATGCCGCACCTGAACATGCATGAGAAGCTTGAGATCCAGGTCGGAAGGCACCGCCCTCTTCGGGGACTAGGAATAGATTTAAGCAGAAATCTCAGAACCGTTCCCAGTCGGGAACCGGTACAATTACTCCATTGGCCTGCAAGAATGCCACGGCCTGTGAGAAGGCGGCGGCCTTGGAGCAGGGGGGAGTTGACAGAAAAAAATCTGTTTGGCGGGCTGGAAAGAATTCTATCCTGTAGCCGTGGGAGATGGTATCCCGCACCCACTGATCGGAGACGTGTTAAAACCATACGTCGCCAAAGTGGGAGAGCCTGCCACCGACCAAGGACGTTGCTGGCGTGGCCAGATAGCCAGGAGGAGGCTGACTCAGTGGCAGCATCTCCTGCGGTCTTCTGAGGACGCGGCTTCGTGCGCCATTTGGGTTTACGATCCTTGGCTGAGCTAGTGGACGAGGCCGAGGGCTTAGAGAACGATCAGATGGAGGAACGAAAAGAACGAAACCTCGACTGATTCCTGCCCTGGACAGGTTTCCTGGTTTAGGTTTGTGGCATGGAAGAACTCTTCCCGCCAAGAGCTTCCCTAATAATTTCATCCAGTTGTTCCCGAATAGACTGGTCCCAACAAAAGGGAGCCCAGCAAGGTACTTCTTTAGAAGCATCTGCCTTCCACTTCCGAAGCCACAGGAGCCTGCGGATAGCGAGGAAATTAGCCGAGGCCACCGCAGTGCGGTGAGAGTCTCCAGCATGGCAGACATGGCATAGGATGAAAAGACTGAAGTCTGGAAGTTAAGGCAACCATTTCGGGCATAGAGTCCCTGTGAGGGAATGCATCTCCTCTAGAGAAGCAGAGATGGCTTTGAAAGCCTGCACTGCTGCAAAAGCTGGGGAGAACGAGGCCCCTGCCGCCTCCATACAGATTTGGCCAGAAGGACAACCTGGCGGACAGCAAAACCTTAAGTGAGGAGCCATCAGCACTGATACAACGGTCCGGGCTGAGAGTCTAAACACCGGAGGGACCACCTTTGGTGAATGAGCCCACTCCTTGACCACCTCAGGTGGAAAGGGAAAACGGTCATCAGAACCACGCTTTGGGAAGAGTTTGTCAGAGCGGACCCTGAGCTTGGTCACAGTGGCCTGAAAACTGGAGTGGTTAAGGAACACACTCCTTGTTCTCTTAGGCAAGGTAAACTGGTGCCTTTTTGCCAGAGAAGGTTCCTCCTGTGATACTGGCGGATTGAGGTCCAGTACAGAATTAATGTACAGTGGGATCCTTAGAGAGGTGCCGTCAGCCACTGATACAACTATCCGGGCTGAAAGTCTAGACACCGGAGGGACCACCCTTGGTGAATGAGCTCACTCCTTGACCACCTCTGGTGGAAGGGGGAAACAGTCATAAGAACCACGCTTTGGGAGCGTCTGTCAGGACAGGCTCTGGGCTAGTCACAGTGGGCTGAAAACTGGAGTGGTTAAGGAACACACTCCTTGTTCTCTTTAAGGTATACTGATGCCTTTCTGCCAGAGGGGGATGCTCCCCTGATACAGGCGGATTGAGGTCCAGTACAAATATAATGGACGCAATCAAATCATTAGCATCTGCATCACCTTCGGACAGATCAATGGTACATGAAGTAGCGTCCGAGCCCCTAGTAAAGACATCCTCCTCGTCCAGTGAGTCAGCTCGTGAATCAGAGCTGCGGGACGGGGAAGGACAGGGGACCCTGCGTCTCCATTTTAGGAGGACGGGGTCTGAGACCAGATGAAGAGTCCTCTGTGAGCTTTGCTGAGCGAGCCGTAGCAGCAGAAGCGCCCTGAGAAGGGGGCTAATGCATGCTCAGCACCACCGGAGCCGGAGCAGCTGGAGGGACCACTGATGAGCCTCCAGGCTGAGGGACCACTGTGTTTATGTGCTCGGTACAGGCAGTACGAGTCTACATGCAGTGCATATTAAGAACAGCCTTGCAGCCTTGCTCTGATGTGAGACATGCTGCAGAAGTGGGGGCTCTGTCCAGAATGACCCCAAGCAGAGTATATAAACAGAGAATATAAGCAGCTGCACAACCGGAGGTTGTGGCTTGCCAGACCGTTTAACATACATTTCTGTGCCCTCCAGTCCCCCAGCCCAGGCCCCCATTTGTCACAATGTGGTATCTCTGTGCCTATGCAGACATTGAGAACGCTGAGAAAATGGCGACCGGAGCGAGGAGAGGGGGCGGGGCCTACTCTGAGAGCGGGCAAATGAGGTATACAGGGGAGGGAATCTTTCCTCAGTGAGGAGTGTCCGTTCCTTGTGCTGAACAGCCGCTGGGCGGAGCCGCACTGTCCCTCTGCATGACTGACATGCAGGGGCAGTGAAAACCGAAACTAGGCCTCAGGCGAAGCCGGGGCCTAGATTTAAACATGCGGCCAGCGTGCAGGCACCATCGGCGCGGTTCTCCAGTGAAAACTGGAGAACCGGCCGGAAATGTTAAACACAATCATATAACACACTCTCCCCAATATATAAAGTACAAGGGACCCCTGGAAAGACCACTTTCTGTGGTAAAAACGTCTCAGTACTTAGCTTGTGAGACGCAGGTGCCAGGTCCCTGGGAGGTGAGCGCTCCGTCCGGCAGGATCCTGAAAGGGCTGCGGATGGAGACCGGTCTCCTGCAAAGCAGTGAGAACCGTGATGGCTCCCACTTCAAGCCAGAGCCTCAGGGGATGGTGAAGGAGCGCGGCATGTGAAGGCTCCAGCCTTGTAAAATCAACCTTAACAGCACCGCCGACACAGTGGGGTGAGAAGGGATATGCCGGGAGTCCAGACTGGACCCGCTTTTCTTCCAAATCTTTGAAATCAAAAAAAAAAAAAACAAAAATCAGAGAATGCATGTGTGTGTGTGTGACCTCCTGAACACAAAGCATTGAAACTGGCTAGGACTGGCTACCAGGGGGTGTATATGCTAGGAGGGAGGAGCTACACGTTTGAGTGTAGTACTTTGTGTGTCCTCCGGAGGCAGAAGCTATACACCCATGGTCTGGGTCTCCCATAAGGAACGATGAAGAAAGAAACATTTAGTGATTAGCACGCTAGGGAAGAGTGTAGAGTATTGTATAATAAAGCTAATTACAAAAGTGGTTAGGGTGTAATAATATATTGAGAAATGACATTTTAGGTACAGGACCACTCCATTTAATGTTTTGGACAACTCTAGTTCAAGATTTATCCAGGATATTATTTTTGGTCTTCTTCCCTTTGCGAGTAACATTGCAGAGTTGGAGAAATTTAAACAGAAGGGAGGCAGGGAATAAATCATTACAGAAGACCCAACCCAAACAGGCCTGCCCCGATGCACATGCCACTCAACCAATGCACTAATTTCTGCACTTTTGATAATTTTTTTCCTGCAATGAAACATCCGATCTCCAAACTGAAGGTATGATTTGACTCACCATCCTAGCACCAGTATGGCACTGCCGTTACTTTATATGTGCATATTCTGCTGGTTGGTTCCTTTTAATGCATTCTATAGCATCCCTTATCTTACTCTCGCAAGATACAAGGAGTTAAATCAATTTTAATCTCATTAATTTTCAGCCTTCCAGGTCTGACGTTTGTTTCTTTCCACACCAAACAATTATCCCATTGAATTCTTGGGCTTAAAATAGAAAAATAAAAAATCTACTGCTACAAAACCCTTTTATGAAGTCATGGAGATGGGCTAAATTAGATTTTATTTTCTGTCAAACTGAAAATACCTTAACTCTTCTCTGCAAGTCATCTTCAACATCCTTCAACATTCCTGGAGTAAAAAAAAATAGCGTTATTATAAACTGAAGAACACCCAAGAAATATTTCCCGAGAAATCATATAGATTACCTGTAACTCTGAGATCGGTTACATTATTAGCCATTTTAAACCCATATGTCATGGATTGGAAGTCCTCCTACAAGAAAAAAAATATACAACTTTCACTTTCATGCACGCTTTAAGAACACAGTATACAGTATGTCCACCCGTATCCTGTCCACCGCCATTAACTTGAGAACGGCAGCAGCTATAGGCATAGAAGTGGTGTCTAGGCATAGTAAAGTAGCCATACGCTAGGCAATGAAACCACCTATAGCGCCACCTGGTGGAAAACAACGGAGTTAGCATTTTTATTTCGAAATCGGAACAAGATAGAGAAAAAAAGTGAATTACAAAGTTGAAGGGCATCATCAATTCAATCCGAATCGACACCTTGCATACAGAAATGCTATGATTAGAACGTGTAAAACTCACAAGGCTGAGGACGTGAAGCGATACCTCATGGAGACCTTCCTACAAGTCATTGGGTATGGTGGCTGCGTGGAGTGGCCTCCACACTCACCAGACCTGACCCCATTGGACTTCTTTCTGTAAGGTCACATCAAACAGCAGGTGTATGCGACCCCTCCACCAACATTGCAGGACCTACGACGACGTATCACAGATGCTTGTGCAAACGTGTCACCTACCATATTGCACAACGTGCAGCAAGATACAGTATGCTGTCCAGAGTCCAGATGTGCATTGCAGCTGACGGTGGCCACTTTGAGCATCAAAGTTAAATGAGCGCCATATGCGTGACCAGCATTCATTGTTTGGGGGGGGGGTCATGGGTTACATATCATAGCATTTCTGTATGCAAGATGTTGAGTCGTTGATCTGATGATGCCCTACAACTTTAAAAGAAGGGAATTTTGTTTACTTACCGTAAATTCCTTTTCTTCTAGCTCCTATTGGGAGACCCAGACAATTGGGTGTATAGCTTCTGCCTCCGGAGGCCACACAAAGTATTACACTTTAAAAAGTGTAACCCCTCCCCTCTGCCTATACACCCTCCCGTGGATCACGGGCTCCTCAGTTTTGGTGCAAAAGCAGGAATGAGGAAACTTATAAATTGGTCTAAGGTAAATTCAATCCGAAGGATGTTCGGAGAACTGAAACCATGAACCAAAAGAACAATTCAACATGAACATGTGAACACAAAAGAACAAACAGCCCGAAGGGAACAGGGGCGGGTGCTGGGTCTCCCAATAGGAGCTAGAAGAAAAGGAATTTACGGTAAGTAAACAAAATTCCCTTCTTCTTTGTCGCTCCATTGGGAGACCCAGACAATTGGGACGTCCAAAAGCAGTCCCTGGGTGGGTAAAAGAATACCTCGATAAAAAGAGCCGAAAACGGCCCCCTCTTACAGGTGGGCAACCGCCGCCTGAAGGACTCGCCTACCTAGGCTGGCATCTGCCGAAGCATAGGCATGCACCTGATAGTGTTTTGTGAAAGTGTGCAGACTCGACCAGGTAGCCGCCTGACACACCTGCTGAGCCGTAGCCTGGTGCCGCAATGCCCAGGATGCACCCACGGCTCTGGTAGAATGGGCTTTCAGCCCTGAAGGAATCGGAAGCCCAGAAGAACGGTAGGCTTCAGAAATCGGTTCCTTGATCCACCGAGCCAAGGTTGACTTGGAAGCCTGCGACCCCTTACGCTGGCCAGCGACAAGGACAAAAAGCGCATCAGAACGGCGCAGTGGCGCCGTGCGAGACACGTAGATCCGGAGGGCTCTCACTAGATCTAACAAATGCAAATCCTTTTCACATTGGTGAATTGGATGAGGGCAAAAAGAAGGTAAGGAGATATCCTGATTGAGATGAAAAGTGGACACCACCTTAGGGAGAAAGTCCGGGACCGGACGCAGAACCACCTTATCCTGGTGAAATACCAGGAAAGGGGCTTTGCATGACAGCGCTGCAAGCTCTGACACTCTTCGGAGTGATGTAACCGCCACTAGAAATGCCACCTTCTGCGAAAGACGTGATAGAGAGACATCCCGCAGCGGCTCGAAGGGCGGTTTTTGAAGAGCCCGTAGAACCGTGTTGAGATCCCAGGGTTCCAGCGGACGCTTGTAAGGTGGGACTATGTGGCAAACTCCCTGCAGGAACGTGCGGACCTGCGGAAGCCTGGCTAGACGCTTTTGAAAAAACACGGAAAGCGCCGATACTTGTCCCTTGAGAGAGCCGAGAGACAAACCCTTGTCCAATCCAGATTGAAGGAATGAAAGAAACGTGAGTAAGGCAAACGGCCAGGGGGTAAACCCCTTCTCAGAGCACCAGGCTAAGAAGATCCTCCAAGTTCTGTGATAGATCTTGGCTGACGTTGGTTTCCTGGCCTGTCTCATAGTGGCAATGACATCTTGAGATAACCCTGAGGACGCTAGGAGCCAGGACTCAATGGCCACACAGTCAGGTTGAGGGCCACAGAATTCAGATGGAAAAATGGCCCTTGAGACAGCAAGTCTGGTCGGTCTGGGAGCGCCCACGGTTGACCCGCCGTGAGGTGCCACAGATCCGGGTACCACGACCGCCTCGGCCAATCTGGAGCGACGAGGATGGCGCGGCGGCAGTCGGACCTGATCTTGCGCAACACTCTGGGCAGCATTGCCAGAGGAGGGAATACATAAGGCAGTTGAAACTGCGACCAATCCTGAACTAAGGCGTCCGCCGCCAGAGCTCTGTGATCTTGAGACCGTGCCATGAATGCCGGGACTTTGTTGTTGTGCCGAGACGCCATGAGATCGACGTCCGGCGTTCCCCAGCGGCAACAGATCTCTTGAAACACGTCCGGGTGGAGAGACCATTCCCCCGCGTCCATGCCCTGGCGACTGAGAAAGTCTGCTTCCCAGTTTTCTACGCCCGGGATGTGAACCGCGGAGATGGTGGAGGCTGTGTCCTCCGCCCACAGCAGAATCCGCCGGACTTCTTGGAAGGCTTGACGACTGCGAGTGCCGCCCTGGTGGTTGATGTACGCAACCGCCGTGGCGTTGTCCGACTGTACGCGGATCTGCCTGCCCTCCAGCCACCGATGGAACGCCTTGAGGGCTAGAAACACTGCCCTTATCTCCAGAACATTGATCTGAAGGGAGGACTCTGTCGGAGTCCAGGTTCCCTGAGCCTTGTGGTGGAGAAAAACCGCTCCCCATCCTGACAGGCTCGCGTCCGTCGTGACCACAGCCCAGGATGGGGGCAGGAAGGATTTTCCTTTCGACAGAGAAGTGGGGAGAAGCCACCACTGAAGAGAGGTCTTGGCTGCCAGAGAAAGAGAGACGTTCCTGTCTAAGGACGTCGACCTCTTGTCCCATTTGCGGAGAATGTCCCATTGGAGTGGACGCAGATGAAATTGCGCAAAGGGAACTGCCTCCATTGCTGCCACCATCTTCCCCAGGAAGTGCATGAGGCGCCTCAAGGGGTGCGTCTGGGCCCGAAGAAGGGATTGCACCCCTGTTTGCAGCGACCGCTGTTTGTCCAGCGGCAGCTTGACTATCGCTGAGAGAGTATGAAACTCCATCCCGAGGTACGTCAGTGACTGGGTCGGAGTCAATTTTGACTTTGGAAAATTGATGATCCACCCGAACCTCTGGAGAGTCTCCAGAGCAACGGTCAGACTGTGTTGACAAGCCACCCGGGAGGGTGCCTTGACTAGGAGATCGTCTAGGTAGGGGATCACCGAGTGGCCCTGAGAGTGTAGGACCGCTACAACGGATGCCATGACCTTGGTGAAGACTCGTGGGGCTGTCGCCAGGCCGAAAGGCAGTGCCACAAACTGAAGGTGTTCGTCCCCAATGGCGAAACGCAGGAAGCGTTGATGCTCTGGAGCGATCGGCACATGGAGATAGGCGTCTTTGATGTCGATTGATGCTAGGAAGTCTCCTTGGGACATCGAAGCGATGACAGATCGGAGGGATTCCATGCGAAACCACCTGGTTCTCACATGTCTGTTGAGCAATTTGAGGTCCAAAACGGGACGGAATGAGCCGTCCTTTTTTGGCACCACGAACAGGTTGGAGTAAAAACCGCGACCGCGTTCCTGAAGGGGAACGGGGATCACCACTCCTTCTGTCTTCAGAGTGTCCACCGCCTGAAAAAGCGCAACAGTGCGCTCGGGGGGCGGAGATGTTCTGAAAAAACGAGCCGGAGAACGAGAGCTGAACTCTATCCTGTAACCGTGAGACAGAATGTCTCTCACCCATCGATCTTGGACATGTGGCCACCAGGCGTCGCAAAAGCGGGAGAGCCTGCCACCGACCGAGGATGCGGTTTGGGGCGGCCGAAAGTCATGAGGAGGCCGCCTTGGAGACGGTGCCTCCGGCGGTCTTTGGAGGACGTGACTTAGACCGCCATGCAGAAGAGTTTCTCTGGCTCTTCTGTGGCCTGTTGGACGAGGAGGATTGGGATCTGGCTGAGGGCCGAAAAGACCGAAACCTCGCTTGAACTTTCCGTTGCTGAGGTCTGTATGGTTTGGGCTGGGGTAAGGACGAGTCCTTTCCCTTGGATTGCTTAATAATTTCATCCAATCGCTCGCCAAACAGTCGGTCGCCAGAAAACGGCAAACCGGTCAAGAACTTTTTGGAAGCAGAGTCTGCCTTCCATTCGCGTAGCCACATGGCCCTGCGGACTGCCACAGAATTGGCGGATGCTACCCCTGTACGGCTAGCCGAGTCCAGGACAGCATTCATGGCGTAGGATGCAAATACTGACGCCTGAGAAGTCAAAGATGCTACTTGTGGCGCAGCGGTACGGGTGACCGCATTAATCTCAGACAGACAAGCTGAGATAGCCTGGAGTGCCCACACTGCTGCAAAGGCTGGGGCAAAAGACGCGCCTATGGCTTCATAGATGGATTTCAGTAGGAGCTCTATCTGCCTGTCCGTGGCATCCTTGAGCGATGCACCGTCAGCCACTGCTACTACTGATCTAGCCGCCAGTCTAGAGACTGGAGGATCCACCTTGGGACATTGAGCCCAACCTTGAACCACGTCAGAGGGGAAGGGGTAACGTGTGTCATTAAGGCGTTTAGTAAAGCGCTTGTCCGGGAAAGCCCTGTGCTTCTGGACAGCATCTCTAAAGTTAGAGTGATCGAAGAAAACACTCCGAGTACGTTTAGGAAACCTAAACTGGTGTTTCTCCTGTTGTGAAGCTGAATCCTCTACAAGCGGAGTTGAGGGAGAAAGATCTAGCACCTGGTTGATGGACGCTATAAGGTCATTTACTATGGCGTCCCCTTCAGGTGTATCAAGATTGAGAGCAACGTCAGGGTCAGAGTCCTGGGCTGCGACCTCCGCCTCATCCTCTAGAGAGTCCTCAAGCTGAGACCCCGAACAGCGTGATGAAGTCGGGGAAGATTCTAAGCGAGCCCGCTTAGCTGGTCTGGGACTGCGGTCCGTGCCGGAGTCCTGCACGTAATAATTAGAGGCCACATCAGGAGCACGCTTCGTCGCAGACCGAGAGGGGCCTGGGGGTGATCCCGCAGTGCCCGGGGCCTGTGTAAGGGCCGGTCTGGACTGCAAAGCCTCTAGAAACTTAGCAGACCATTTATCCATAGACTGAGTCATGGAATGTGAAAGCGACTCAGAGAGTTTGTCAGCTAAAAACAGCAAACTCTGTCCCTGCCATCTGGACAGGGGGAGCCGGCGGTTCTACCTGGGCCGAGGGACCCCCCAGTGCCTCAGGCTCCGGCTGAGCGAGTGCCCCAGTGCCCGAGCATAGCTCACAGTGAGGGTAGGTGGAACCTGCAGGTAGCATAGCCGCACAAGAGGTACAGTTAGCAAAATAACCCTGTGTCTTGGCACCCTTGCTCCTTGTGAACGACATGCTGTTGTTTCCCAGGAGCGTGATCACTGAGGGTATATAGCCACAAGCTAACAGTACAGCCGAACCGGAAAATGTATACAAAAATAATTATATATATATATATATATATATATATATATATTAGGGGGACCAGCACCGGATAACCGGTGTGGCTTACCGACCGCTCCAGCGGTGTGTGGCCACCAGATTCCCTGCTTCGGGTCTCCCAGAGCTGCAGCCAGAAGTCCTCCGCCGGCAGAATATGTTAAAACATGGCTGTCGGCGTTCACAGGGGAGGAGGGAGCCGTGGGCGTAACTACAAAAGTGCAGGAATCTGGTGCCCCAGAGTGATTAGTGAGGGGGGAGGAGGACAGCTACGTGTGCTCCAGCCCTCACTGTCGGCGTCAGACCGACCGTCCCGCTCTTACCCCTGACTGGCAGGCCCGGGGGCGGGAGTTTAATGCACTAGGCCGCAAAAGCCGGGGACTAAAGTAAAAACCGCGGCCGGCAAGCAGGCACGGTCGGCGCGGTAGTCCCGGTCAAAAATCAACACCGCAGTCGCTGCAGCGTCTGATAGGCCAAGGTGCTCCATGCACCGTCCCAAAGGGGACACAGAGTACCTGTAGATGCAGGGTCCTTCCCTGACGATACTCAGTCTCCTGTCCAGCAGATTCCCCCAGGGGCTGCGGAGGGAGCCCGGTCCCAGTGCCTGGATGACCAGTTAGGATCCCACTTCACCCAGAGCCCCTAAGGGATGGGGAAGGAAAACAGCATGTGGCTCCTGCCTGTGTACCCGCAATGGGTACCTCAACCTTAACAGCACCGCCGACTCAGTGGGGTGAGAAGGGAGCATGCCGGGGGCCCTGTTAGGGGCCCTCTTTTCTTCCATCCGATATAATCAGCAGCAGCTGCTGACTAAAACGTGGAGCATTGTGTGAATGTGTGCCTCCTTCAACACAAAGCATAAAACTGATGTGCCCGTGATGCACGGGAGGGTGTATAGGCAGAGGGGAGGGGTTACACTTTTTAAAGTGTAATACTTTGTGTGGCCTCCGGAGGCAGAAGCTATACACCCAATTGTCTGGGTCTCCCAATGGAGCGACAAAGAAATTCACTTTTTTTCCCGCTCTCATTACGTTTTTTTGGGTGGACACACTATATATGGATAACTTTGCCCCGCCACCCCCTACCAAAAAAATCCTCTTACTACAAAATGACTAACCTCTTCAAATACAGCAGCTTTGTTGACTTTTTCTCTAGCAATATCGCAAATCTTTAGGATTCCTAGTGCAAATGCTTTCATAGCTGGATCTTCTATGAAATCAGGATTATGTACATAGAGGCAAGTAAATACAGTCTGTGCTAAAGAGTGACCCTCCAACCAGGTTATCTGTAAGAAAGGGGAAAAAAATCCCAATACCAAAAATGTAAAAGCAAATTTAATAAGGGATTAGTATTAGTCCAAGGTTTACAAGAAACCTGCACCTTGCACAAAAATACAACTGCACCGAGATGCCCATGTCCTATAACTGGGGTCCCCAACCAGAGACTTGCGGGCCCATAATGTGTGGCTTGTGACTGCCAGATAAGTGCAATAGTAATAGGTCTCCAGATGGTGACCTTTGTGAATAGCCCTGCATAGAAGAGCAAATCTAGATGCTTAGATACTGGCCATGTGGTGGAGAGATAAATATGATAAAGTGGGGATAAGATGCAATAGTGTGGTGGGAGTGGGAGTGCTTGAGGTCAGAATAGTGAATGGGGATTATAGTCACCTATAAGGGACAGCGTGTAGGGAAGCTTTGGCTGACATTATATTGGCAATGTGGGGCTCTACTGTCATGGGTGGGGAATGGATGTGACCATCTCTCATGTTAGGGTGAACTCTTAAATCAGAGGTCACGTGTTGCCTACTGCCTGGCCTAATTGGTGTGGATCGAGTGCATGCTTGAAAAATGAAATCAGACACACAGTCGGATATTCATCTTTCTTCGATCGAGGTAGACTCAGAACTGCTTTATTTCAACTGAATCATGCCCTAATATAACCTTGGAAAGGGGCATGTCCGGATGTGTTCATTGGTCAGTGGGTTGAACAATGTGTTAGTCCATGAGCTGATTGGTGGGAGTCATCGTAGGCGGGCTTATGTCATCTGGGGCCATCTTGGTGATGCTGATGGGCGGGTCTATGATGTCATCAGGGGCCATCTTGCGTTCCACTGAAGACTGACTGGCTTATGTATAGAGAATCGATTTCATTGAACACACTTCTCAGTGTTCTATGTACAGAGGTTACTTAAGTATTTCATCTTACGGCTCTCCTCAACACTCAGAGCTAAGTGTAGCTTTCAAAGTACGAAAAATTAGGGACCACTGCCCTATCACAAAAACATAGTTTAAATACTTACCAAACAACAAAAACATGTATCCATAATTCCGATTAAATCCGGCCATGCTAAATCCTTAATTTTAATGCTTCCATCCTTTAAATAAATAACAAAACGGAACTAAGTTGGACACATTTGACCAAAAAAATGTAACTAACACCACTGCGTTTTTTTGGGGGGGTTTTGCACCCCTGGAGTGTGCTTTATGTACAAGACCCCTACCCTCTTTCATATACTCATTTTCCACCATCCATCTTTTTCCAGGGGTGCTCCTGTCTGTCTCCTGTGATTTGTAACCTGCCGGCAGCTCCAGGGTTTCATAGAGCTCACCGAAGGTCACAACTCAATATAAGTCTATGACAGCCTCCTTCTGGCTCTCGTAGAGATGTTATGAGAGCTTGTGATGTAACTTCTGACTTCCGGCCAGTCAGAAGTTCGTCACAAAATGGCGAGATTGGACCGAAGCAGCATCAGTAAAAGGTGAAGATGCCGGAAGGGGAGTACATAACAGGGGACTTACATTTAAAGCGCCACTCCAGCAGTTTTTGTTTTTCTGTCAAGCACTGGAGTGGTTTATAAAAACAATGTAACTAAGTGTGAAGCTGTAGGTTGTAACTTTTCAATAAATGTATATTTAGCCTGTGTCTGCAGAGCGACAATAGTAGCACAGTTTTACTAAAGCAAGCTGACTACAGTGAAGTCGCAGACTAAATTATACATAAAGAGAACAAGACAGAATACATGCTGCATCATTCTTGGGCACTGACTGTATGATTTCAGCCATGCATGTGCGACTCTGAAATACTCAGAGAAAACATGTCAGAAGACGCATGGGAGACTAATTGGACAGACGTAACTAGAAAAGAAAGGTAGCGCATATGAGAAGCACCCATGGAGTGAGTCTGAAGTTTAATTATGGAAATGCTCACCTTAGGAGGTTGTGTGCCCCCGCACAACCCCAGTAATCAGTGTATAAATCCTCCAGGTGAAGGGACTGTCTCCACTGACGTTACCGCTGGTGTGGTTGTTGAGTCCGGGCTTAGTATCACTCCTGGCTCCTTGAATCCACTGGCAACATGGATCTTGGAGCACCTCTGCGATCCTCCGACTCGGGTGTTCAGGTTAGACCTGGCAGGTCCTTTGCTCTAAGCAGGTCTTCCGAATTCCCTTAGAGGGAGTAGGCATATACAAGGATAGGTGTTTCAGTCTGATAGAGCGCTATTAGATGGGCTGCCAGTTTTATAAGAGGATTAACTTTAATATTAATATAAGCTCCTGTTATTATACAACTCATATCAGCAAATGCACTGTTGCTTTCCTCCATCTAATAGCGCTCCATCAGACCGAAACACCTATCCTTGTATAATTGGACAGACGGGTCTCCACTAGCTCCTCCATTCCTGCTCCCTTGAAGTTACATGATTCTCCCCGTGTATGTGGAGAGACCATTGAGTCACTGGCATCTAGTGGAGAGAAGCCACCGGGAAATGGCTAGTCTGACTAGTCTCCGATTCAGCTAGCTACACAGCAATGTTTCAGAGTCAAACATACCTGGCTGAGGTCATGCAGTCCGTGTCTGATACATGCTGCCAGTGGATGGGACAGCACATGTCAGCTTTCAGGTTCCCTTTAATGTGTTTGCAATATATAAATGCATATATTTTTTGTATTTCCTGACATGAAATTCCTGTTTCGTACATTGCACTAATATAATCCCCAATGCTGTACAGAAATGGCCATCATACACATCAGTCTCCAATGAGGCTGACGATCTATATTCCTTATCTAGATTGCTGACTAGTTTGAAAACAATACAAACTCGCCTTTATTGCTTGGTCAAAATTCAGAACCTTACGATTCACTTGATTCCCAATCATTCCTGCATCCATCTTCGGATCCATCATTTCAATGGCCGACATGGCTTCAAAAAGACCAAAGCTGTAAAAAAACAAAAAACACATTACTACATCTCCGTAAACAAAATATAAAACAAAATCACCCTATGAATCAGTGAGGCATTTCCTCTTGTACTCACAGCTTGTCATGTAGCAGCTCGCCCAGCTTCAGCTCTGCAAAGGAGACATTACATATAACTAAGACGAGGTCCAAAGCAGCAAACAAGGGGATATAAGTCATCACAACCTGATACAGCCACAATCTATTCACCACTGTCATTATGCCAGGTATATTGGTGATTAGAATCAGAATCTCCCCCAAAACATCGCAATAGACGACCCTGGTGCAGTTTCATCTAATTCGGAGGCTCTGGGACTATAGCTGTAGAAAATGTCATCAGAAAATGAAATATTGCTAAGAAGGGAATTTTGTTTACTTACCGTAAATTCCTTTTCTTCTAGCTCCAATTGGGAGACCCAGACAGTGGGTGTATAGCTACTGCCCTCTGGAGGCCGCACAAAGAACTACACTTAAAAGTGTAAGGCCCCTCCCCTTCTGGCTATACACCCTCCCGTAGGAGTACAGATTCCTCAGTTTTAGTACCAAAGCAAGAAGGAGGAAAGCCAATAACAGTTTCAAAAACAAATTCAATCCGATAACATGATCGGAGAACTTAAGAAACAACATGAACAACATGTGCACCCGAAAAACGAAACCCTAAGAACAAATAGGGCGGGTGCTGGGTCTCCCAATTGGAGCTAGAAGAAAAGGAATTTACGGTAAGTAAACAAAATTCCCTTCTTCTTTTTCGCTCCTAATTGGGAGACCCAGACAGTGGGACGTCCAAAAGCAGTCCCTGGGTGGGTAAAAAGATACCACATGAACGGGCTGTCAGACAGCCTCTTCCTACAGGTGGGCCACCGCCGCCTGAAGGACCTGTCTACCTAGGCTGGCATCTGCCGAAGCGTAGGTATGCACTTGATAGTGTTTGGTAAACGTGTGCAGACTCGACCAGGTAGCCGCCTGGCACACTTGCTGAGCCGTAGCCTGATGCCGCAATGCCCAGGACGCACCCACGGCTCTGGTAGAATGGGCCTTCAGTCCAGATGGAATCGGAAGCCCAGCAGAACGGTATGTGTGAAGAATTGGTTCCTTGATCCACCGCGCCAGGGTGGATTTGGAAGCTTGCGATCCCTTATGCTGACCAGCGACTAGGACAAAGAGCGCATCAGAACGGCGTAGAGCCGCCGTGCGAGAAATGTAAATCCTGAGTGCTCTCACCAGGTCCAACAGATGTAAACCCTTTTCAAATTGGTGAACTGGATGCGGACACAAAGATGGTAAAGTGATATCCTGATTGAGATGAAAGGAAGAAACCACCTTGGGAGAAAACTCTGGAATTGGACGCAGTACTACCTTGTCTTGGTGAAACACCAGGAAGGGAGATTTGCAAGATAACGCCGCTAGCTCGGACACTCTTCGAAGAGACGTGACCGCCACAAGAAAAACTACCTTTTGTGAAAGCCGAGAAAGGGGAACCTCTTTCAAAGGCTCGAAAGGCGGCTTCTGGAGAGCAATGAGAACCTTGTTCAGATCCCAGGGTTCCAATGGCCGTCTGTAAGGAGGAACAATATGACAAACTCCTTGGAGAAACGTGCGTACTTTAGAAAGCTGTGCCAAGCGCTTCTGAAAGAATACGGATAGCGCGGAGACTTGACCCTTAAGAGAGCTAAGCGACAAACCTTTTTCCAACCCAGACTGCAGGAAGGAAAGAAAAGTTGGCAATGCAAATGGCCAGGGAGAAACCCCTTGAGCCACGCACCACGCTAAGAATATCTTCCACGTTCTGTGATAGATCTTAGCTGAGGATGGTTTTCTAGCCTGTCTCATTGTGGCAACAACTTCATGAGATAAACCTGAGGCCGCTAGGATCCAGGACTCAATGGCCACACAGTCAGGTTCAGGGCCGCAGAATTCAGATGGAAAAACGGCCCTTGAGACAGCAAATCTGGACGGTTTGGTAGTGTCCACGGTTGGCCTACCGTGAGATGCCACAGATCCGGGTACCACGACCTTCTTGGCCAATCTGGAGCGACGAGTATGGCTCGATGGCAGTCGGACCTGATTTTCCGGAGAACTCTGGGTAACAATGCTAGAGGTGGGAACACATAGGGGAGTCGGAATTGCGACCAATCCTGAACCAAGGCGTCTGCCGCCAGTGCTCGGTGATCGTGAGACCGTGCCATGAAAACTGGGACCTTGTTGTTGTGTCGTGACGCCATCAGATCGACGTCCGGCGTCCCCCAGCGGCAACAGATCTGCTGAAACACGTCCGGGTGAAGGGACCATTCTCCTGCGTCCATGCCCTGGCGACTGAGAAAGTCTGCTTCCCAGTTTTCCACGCCTGGGATGTGAACTGCGGATATGGTGGACGCTCTGCTTTCCACCCACGTCAAAATCCGATGGACTTCTTGAAAAGCTTGGCGACTGCGTGTTCCCCCTTGGTGGTTGATGTACGCCACCGCCGTGGAGTTGTCCGACTGAATCCGAATCTGCTTGCCTTCCAGCCATTGTTGGAAGGCTCGCAGGGCAAGATAGATTGCTCTGATTTCCAGAACATTGATCTGCAGGGTGGACTCTTCCAGAGTCCACATCCCCTGAGCCCTGTGGTGGAGATACACCGCTCCCCACCCTGATAGGCTCGCATCCGTCGTGACCACTGCCCAGGACGGGGGAAGGAATGACTTTCCCTGTGACAATGAGGTGGGGAGAAGCCACCAACGCAGAGAGTCCTTGGCAGTCTGAGAGAGGGAGACTGTCCTGTCGAGGGACGTCGATTTCCCGTCCCATTGGCGTAGAATGTCCCATTGTAGAGGGCGCAGATGAAACTGCGCGAACGGGACTGCCTCCATTGCTGCTACCATCTTTCCTAGGAAATGCATGAGGCGCCTCAGTGAGTGCGACTGGCTCTGAAGGAGAGATTGCACTCCAGTCCGTAGCGAGCACTGCTTGTCCAGTGGAAGCTTCACTATCGCTGAGAGAGTATGAAACTCCATGCCAAGATAAGTCAGAGATTGGGTCGGGGTTAGATGAGACTTTGGAAAGTTGATAATCCACCCGAAACTCTGGAGAGTGTCTAGTGCCACCTTCAGACTGTGTTGGCATGCCTCTTGAGAGGGTGCCTTTATAAGCAGGTCGTCTAGATACGGGATGACCGAGTGACCCTGCGAGTGCAGAACAGCTACTACTGCTGCCATGACCTTGGTGAAGACCCGGGGGGCTGTTGCCAGACCGAAAGGTAACGCTACGAACTGCAGGTGTTCGTCGTGTATGACGAAGCGTAGGAAACGCTGATGCTCTGGTGCGATCGGCACGTGGAGATACGCATCCTTGATATCTATTGATGCTAGAAAATCTCCTTGAGACATTGAGGCTATGACGGAGCGTAGGGATTCCATCCGGAACCTCCTGACTTTTACGTGTCTGTTGAGCAACTTTAGATCCAGGACGGGCCGATACGATCCGTCCTTTTTTGGGACCACAAACAGATTGGAGTAAAAACCGTGACCTTGTTCCTGAAGAGGGACGGAGGTCACCACTCCTTCCGCTTTTAGAGCGGCCACCGCCTGCAACAGAGCATCGGCTCGGTCTGGTGGGGGAGAAGTTCTGAAGAAACGAGTTGGCGGACGAGAACTGAACTCTATCCTGTACCCGTGAGACAGAATATCCCTCACCCAACGGTCTTTGACGTGTGACAGCCAGATGTCGCCAAAGTGGGAAAGCCTCCCACCGACCGCGGGTGCGGGAATCGGAGACCTCAAGTCAGGAGGACGCCGTCTTGGCAACGGTTCCTCCGGCTGCCCTTTTTGGGCGTGACTGAGACCTCCAAGAATCTGAGCGTCTCTGGTCCTTTTGAGTCTTTTTTGACGAGGTGAATTGGGACCTGCCCGGTCCTCGAAAGGACCGATAACCAGACTGACCCTTCCTCTGTTGGGGTCTGTTTTGTCTGTGTTGCGGTAAGGATGAGTCCTTACCCTTGGAGTGTTTGATGATTTCATCCAAACGCTCTCCAAACAATCGGTCACGAGAAAAAGGCAAATTGGTTAAGCACTTCTTGGAATGAGAATCTGCTTTCCAATGTCTCAACCACAGGGCCCTACGCAAAACAACGGAGTTGGCTGACGCCACTGCCGTGCGGCTTGTAGCGTCAAGAACAGCATTAATCGCGTACGACGCGAATGCCGCCATTTGCGAGGTCAATGGTGCTACCTGCGGGGCAAATGCACGTGTGACGGAGTCAACTCGCGCAAGCCCGGCTGAGATAGCTTGGAGTGCCCATACGGCTGCAAAAGAAGGCGCCAATGACGCTCCAATCGCTTCATAGATGGATTTCAGCCAGAGCTCCATCTGCCTGTCAGTGGCATCTTTAAGTGCCGCTCCATCTTCAACTGCAACCAAGGATCTAGCTGCAAGCCTGGAAATTGGAGGATCCACTTTTGGACACTGGGTCCAACCCTTGACCACCTCAGGGGGAAAAGGATAGCGTGTATCTTTAAGCCGTTTAGGAAAACGCCTTTCAGGATAAGCGTGGGGTTTCTGGATTGCGTCTCTAAAGTCAGCGTGGTCCAGAAAAGTGCTTAAAGTACGCTTAGGGTATCTGAAATGGATTCTCTCGTGCTGCGAAGCTGACTCCTCCACAAGAGGAGCTGGTGGGGAAATATTTAACATCTTATTGATGTTAAATATAAGATCATTAACTATGGCGTCACCATCTGGTGTATCTAGATTGAGAGCGGTCCCAGGATCAGAATCCTGATCAGTTACGTCCGCCTCATCACCCATAGATTCATCTCGCTGGGATCCTGACCATTGAGATGAATGTGAAGGCCCGTCATAGCGAGCCCGCTTAGGCTGCCCGGGGCCATCGTCCGAGTCAGAGTCTTCACCCTGAGGTGTATATGCCCGTCCCGGAGCTTGGAGCTGAGGGGGACCAGGGGGCAATGATTGCACAGTGTCCGTGGCCTGAAGTACAGGCCTAGCTCGCAATGTGTCAAGAATTTGTGACATAGTGAGAGACATTCTGTCAGCAAAAGCTGCAAACTCAGTTCCTGTCACCTGGACAGCATTCACAGGTGGTACACCCTGGGTCACGTCCAGCAGAGGTCCCGACTGTGCAAGCGCCGCAGGGGCCGAGCACTGCACACAATGGGGGTCCGTGGAGCCTGCCGGTAGAAAAGTCCCACATGCGGTGCAGGAAGCATATAATGTCTGTGCTTTGGCACCCTTGCGTTTTGCGGACGACATGCTGCTGGCTCTCTGCAATGTGAGAGAGTCTATAGCCAAAGGGTGACCAGCGCTATGCAATACAAAGTATTTGTAGCAACAAAATACTAAGAATAGTACTGGCACAAGAGGGGTGAGCCCTGAGGGCTGCTTACCGCCCGCTGAATAGCGGGTAAGAGGCTGCAGAATTCCTTGTCTGGGTCTCCCCGGCTCCCCTCTGCAGCTCAGCGTGTCAGCAGGAATGGCTGCCGGCGTCTGTGGGGAGGGGCGGTCCGTGGGAGTTCCCAAACAAAAGTGCGGGAAACAGTGTCCCCTCTGTGCCGATTGGGAGGGCTGGAGTATGTAAAAACGACTCCAGCCCTCAGCGCTGATGCACTGGCCAGCGTCCCGCCCCTCTCCTGACTGGCAGGTCTGGGGGCGGGAACGAACGGAAGCAGGCCGCAAAAGCCGGGGACTCGAGTTATCAGCGCGGCCGCCGTAAAAGCGCGGGCCGCGCTGAAGTCCCCGGCGCACCACAAGTGCCAGCCGCGCCGCAGTCCCAGCGGCCGGCATGACCGATTTCTAAACGTGGCCAGCGTCCCGCCCCTCTCCTGACTGGCAGGTCCGGGGGCGGGAACAAACGGAAACAGGCCGCAAAAGCCGGGGACTCGAGTTATCAGCGCGGCCGCCGTAAAAGCGCGGGCCGCGCTGAAGTCCCCGGCGCACCACAAGTGCCAGCCGCGCCGCAGTCCCAGCGGCCGGCGCGACCGATTCCTGGAAGTGTGCCTGCTTCAGCTAAGCTGAATGAGGCCATGGCACAAGCGCCGTAGCGCAGATGTCCCCCGGCGCACTACAACACCCAGCATGCTGCGGTGTGAGCGCCAAATGCACGGGGACACAGAGTACCTTGAGGAAGCAGGGCCATGTCCCTGATGTACTCCGCTCCATCCAGCATCTTCTCCAGGGGCTGTAGATGGAGCCCGGTCTCAGTGCCTGGAGACCAGTAAATCCCACTTCACCCAGAGCCCTGTAAAAAGGGATGGGGAAGGAATCAGCATGTGGGCTCCTGCCGCCGTACCCGCAATGGGTACCTCAACCTTACAAACACCTCCGACATACAGTGGGGTGAGAAGGGAGCATGCTGGGGACACTATATGTGTCCTCTTTTCTTCCATCCGACATAGTCAGCAGCTGCTGCTGACTAAAAACAATGGAGCTATGCGTGCGTGTCTGACCTCCTTGCGCACAAAGCTAAAACTGAGGAATCTGTACTCCTACGGGAGGGTGTATAGCCAGAAGGGGAGGGGCCTTACACTTTTAAGTGTAGTTCTTTGTGCGGCCTCCAGAGGGCAGTAGCTATACACCCACTGTCTGGGTCTCCCAATTAGGAGCGAAAAAGAAATGTATTCTGTTTTGTTTTTTTTTTAAATTACTATTTTTCTCCCCATATCTTTATCTATAACAATCTTCCAATATTCACACTGGCCACGATTTCCAATATTAAACTTCCCGCTCTCTACAGCAGTGATAAACGGACTCTGATCCTACCGGCTTGTATGCAATATTTTCTCCTCATACTCTGGCCTGGTCAAAAGTCAATGTGAAGGTAAAGGAAAGCGGTCAGCTGTACATCTATTCTGAATAGAGGCTGCTGGCTTCTCTACTGTATAGAGGGGTTACCTTTCATTGTAATCCTGCCTACGATAACGAGACTCGGGGCTGTAGAGCTGGAGAGCCAAAAATCCAACTCCTCAATTTCCCTGACTCCAACTCCCTCATACATGGCTCATGTTTAAAAGGGTTATCCGGCTTATTTTTGTTTATTTTACTATTGGGCTACATAGGGGCAGGTAAGTAGATAGCAACTACCTACCTGCCCTGCTGTCAGCTCCTCTCCCCAGGCTCAGAGCGGTCATTCACTGCTCTTGCTGAGATTTTGCTACTTCCTGTGATGTCACGTCGACAGGGGCAGGACCTTGTAGACAAGCGTCACAGCCGACGACATGTAGCCGCCCTGCTGGGCATGTACAGTGTGTCGAAGTCCCCGCCCCCCTTCCCTCACACACTCCCCACTTTCTGTACACTCCCCCGCACCCTTCCACGCTACTGCTATAGGGACTCGTGAGCTGGTGCAGCACTCCCTCTCATCATTGTCCCGCTGATGTATGTGCCCTGACAACTCAATACAGCGGTGACGTCACTACTGAGCTGAGATGTGCAGAGCACAGACAGGGAGCGAACGACGAGTAGCGGCAGGGACCAAGGAGAGGTATGTATTTATTCACTACACGGTGGGAGTGCATAATGCTGTAATGGGCTAGAGAGCGCTATGTGGGTGGGTGCAGAGCGCTATGTGGGGCTGTTATTTCCAATGCTGGAGTGATGAGAAGTCAGGTGCTGGGGCAGAACAGACTTGCTGCCTTAGGGAGAAATGGCAGAGAGATGTGGGTCCTATTTCTACAGACGTATGGGAGGAGGTAGCTCAATCTATTCCGCTATGGTTAGTGAGTGAGTCGCATAGGCTATCGCAATTATTTCTAGTGCATAGGGTATACAAGACCCGGCATTTGTATTTAAAACAGGGGTTAGTTCTGACTCATGCTGCTAGAAATGTGGGATGGCGGATGCAGACTTGATAGATCTTATGTGGAATTGCCTGCGTCTACGCAGGTATTGGACGGGGGTGCTAGACCTCAGATTCTGTATATGACTGTCAGGTTGACCAAGGGCCTTATATGTGTTACCTTGGGTACACGGCGGAACTTCCCATTCAGGAGAATCACAAGCTAGCAATTGGATGCATATTGTACCAGGCACGGAAGAGTATAGTGACCTAATGGAAGACTAATACAGCCCCGGGTATTAGAGAACTGACCAATAATGTAAACAATACTATTAGACAAAAAAAGGTATGTCTGTCTATCAGAAAAGGAAGATGTACAAGAAATTCGAAGAGCTCTGGGCTCCTTGCCTTGGCACCAATAACCTTGACGTGGGCTAGGTCTTTATCAGCAGGCTTATTCTAGGAATGTCTAAAGGTCCAGTCACACTAAACAACTTACCAGCGATCCCAACAACGATAGGGATCGCTGGTAAGTTGCTAGGAGGTTACTGGTGAGATGTCACACTGCGACGCTCCAGCGATCCCACCAGCAACCTGACCTGGCAGGGATCGCTGGAGCGTCGCTACACGAGTTGCTGGTGAGCTCACCAGCAACCAGTGACCAGCCCCCAGCGCCGCGTGGAAGATGCTGCGCTTGGTAACTAAGGTAAATATCGGGTAACCAACCCAATATTTACCTTGGTTACCAGCTCACGCAGCTACACGTGCAGAGAGCAGGGAGCAGCGCACACTGAGCGCTGGCTCCCTGCTCTCCTAGTTACAGCACACATCGGGTTAATTACCCGATGTGTACTGCAGCTAAATGTGCACAGAGCAGGGAGCAGCGCACACTGCTTAGCGCGCTGGCTCCCTGCTCTCCTAGCTACAGCACACATCGGGTTAATTAACCCGATGTGTCCTGCAGCTACATGTGCACAGAGCAGGAGCCAGCACTGACAGTGAGAGCGGCGGACGCTGGTAACAAAGGTAAATATCGGGTAACCAAGGACAGGGCTTCTTGGTTACCCGATGTTTACTGTGGTTACCAGCCTCCGCAGAAGCCGGCTCCCTGCTCACTGCACATTTAGTTGTTGCTCTGTCGCTGTCACACACAGCGATGTGTGCTTCACAGCGGGAGAGCAACAACTAAAAAATGGCCCAGGACATTCAGCAACAACCAGCGACCTCACAGCAGGGGCCAGGTTGTTGCTGGATGTCACACACAGCGACATCACTAGCAACATCGCTGCTACGTCACAAAAGTTGTTCGTTAGCAGCGATGTTGCTAGCGATGTTGCTTAGTGTGACGGGGCCTTTAGAGATGTACACATCACAAAGGGGTAAGAGGATTCCATGCTTTCTGAGGGTATTAAAGGAAGGAGGGAGAGTCACTGTTGCTATGTAGACTCAGATGAACGGGTAGAGTTGGTTGGGATATAAGTGTTACTGTCGCATCTTGTGTTCTGTCTTGGTGTAAATGCAAATGAATAACTGCCCTGGTTAATGCCTTATTTTTGTTCGGTGGGGGGGGGGGGGGGGGAGGGTTTTCTTTTACTTGTTTACGTCCTTTTGTTTTCTCTCATATATACTGAAAAAAGTTCAATAAAAAAATTAATCTGATTAAAAAAAAAAAATGTTCTTGCAGTTCTGAGAAGATTGCAGGCATTCTTTGTGTCTTTGTTTTTACCTTTATCTGTAAAGGAAGAGCTTCACTAATTATATCATGTAGCTGACGTGCACCACAGATTCATCTCAACTAAAACCCTAGATTCTTTGATCAGGAATACAACTGATATTTATAGGACATTTCATAACTTTCCCAGATTCATATGAAAAAAAATAATCACATACTGCATTGAACTACTGTACCCAATTTATTATATATTTAAGGAGTCAGAGTTGGTCCATTTTATATTGACTCCAACTCCACGACTTAGACTCCACGGCCCAGATGAGAATGCTGAAAAGTCTCAGTAGTTAAGGGTGCTTTACACGCTGCGATCTCGCTAGCGAGATCGCTAGCGAGCGTACCCACCCCCGTCTGTTGTGCGACACGGGCAAATCGCTGCCCATGGCGCACAACATCGCTTACACCAGTCACACGGACTTACCTTCCCTGCGACGTCGCTGTGGCCAGCGAACCTTTCTAAGGGGGCGGTTTGTGCGGCGTCACAGCGACGTCACACGGCAGCTGTTCAATAGAAGTGGAGGGGCGGAGATGAGCGGGATGAACATCCCGCCCACCCCCTTCCTTCCCCATTGCGGGCGGCCGCAGTTACGAGGTTGTTTCTCGTTCCTGCTGTGTCACATATAGCGATGTGTGGTGCTGCAGGAACAACAAACAACCTCGCTACTGACCAGACAATTTTTGGTAAGTGAACGACCTGTCACAGACCAACGATTTGTGTCTCTTTTGCGATCGTTTAAGGTCGCACATAGGTGTTACACGCTGCGATGTCGCTAACGATGCCGGATGTGCGTCACAAACACCGTGACCCCGACGATATATCGTTAGCGATGTCGCAGCGTGTAAAGCACCCTTTATACGCTTAGTATTGGGCCTTGTGGTTTAGTGTGAAAATTGCAAGATTTCAGATTTTTTTTTCACTATATAAAATAGTGACATGGAAGACTGGAAACAAAATCCTAAGTGTTAAAAAACGGATTTTTGTGTACTCACCGTAAAATCGTTTTCTCTTAACCATCATTGGGGGACACAGGACCATGGGTGTTATGCTGCCTATCCATAGGAGGACACTAAGTAGATGAAAAAGCATAGCTCCTCCTCTGCAGTATACACCCCCTGGCCGGGCCAGGCAACCTCAGTTTTAGTGCACAAGCAGTAGGAGAAAAAAAAACAGTAAAAACTTCTCAACAGAGGAACATGAGAAGAAGGGAATTTTGTTACTTACCGTAAATTCCTTTTCTTCAAGCTCCAATTGGGAGACCCAGACGATTGGGTGTATAGCTACTGCCTCCGGAGGCCACACAAAGCATTACACTAAAAAGTGTAAGGCCCCTCCCCTTCTGGCTATACACCCCCCGTGGGATCACGGGCTGCTCAGTTTTAGTGCCAAAGCAAGAAGGAGGAAAGCCAATAACTGGTTTAACCAAATTCAATCCGAAGTAACATCGGAGAACTGAAACCGTTCAACATGAACAACATGTGTACCCGAAAAAAACAAAAATCCCGAAGGAAACAGGGCGGGTGCTGGGTCTCCCAATTGGAGCTAGAAGAAAAGGAATTTACGGTAAGTAACAAAATTCCCTTCTTCTTCGGCGCTCCATTGGGAGACCCAGACGATTGGGACGTCCAAAAGCAGTCCCTGGGTGGGTAAATCAATACCTCATGTTAGAGCTGCAAAACAGCCCTCCCCTACGAGGAGGCAACTGCCGCCTGCAGGACTCTTCTACCTAGGCTGGCGTCCGCCGAAGCATAGGTATGCACTTGATAATGTTTGGTGAAAGTGTGCAGACTCGACCAGGTAGCTGCCTGGCACACCTGTTGAGCCGTAGCCTGGTGTCGTAATGCCCAGGACGCACCCACGGCTCTAGTTGAATGGGCTTTCAGCCCTGATGGAACCGGAAGCCCCGCACAACGGTAGGCTTCAAGAATTGGTTCTTTGATCCATCGAGCCAGGGTGGATTTGGAAGCCTGCGACCCTTTGCGCTTACCAGCGACAAGGACAAAAAGTGCATCCGAGCGGCGCAGGGGCGCCGTGCGGGAAATGTAGATTCTGAGTGCTCTCACCAGATCTAACAAATGCAAATCCTTTTCATACCGATGAACTGGATGAGGATAAAAGGAAGGTAAGGAGATATCCTGATTAAGATGAAAAGAGGATACCACCTTAGGGAGAAACTCCTGAATGGGGCGCAGCACTACCTTGTCCTGGTGGAAAACCAGGAAGGGAGCTTTAGATGACAGCGCTGCCAGCTCGGACACCCTCCGAAGAGACGTGACCGCTACTAGAAAGGCCACTTTCTGTGAGAGTCGAGAAAGTGAAACATCCTTCAGAGGCTCGAAAGGCGGCTTCTGGAGAGCAACTAGTACCCTGTTCAGATCCCATGGATCTAACGGCCGCTTGTACGGAGGGACGATATGACAAACCCCCTGCAGGAACGTGCGTACCTGAGGAAGTCGTGCTAGACGCTTCTGAAAAAACACGGATAGCGCCGAGACTTGCCCTTTAAGGGAGCCGAGCGACAAACCCTTTTCCAACCCAGATTGCAGGAAGGAAAGAAAAGTAGGCAATGCAAATGGCCAGGGGGAAACTCCTTGTGCAGAGCACCAGGATAAGAAAATCTTCCACGTTCTGTGGTAGATCTTAGCAGACGTGGGCTTCCGAGCCTGTCTCATGGTTGCAACGACCCCTTGGGATAATCCTGAAGACGCTAGGATCCAGGACTCAATGGCCACACAGTCAGGTTCAGGGCTGTAGAATTCAGATGGAAAAACGGCCCTTGAGACAGTAGGTCTGGCCGGTCTGGTAGTGCCCACGGTTGGCCGACCGTGAGATGCCACAGATCCGGGTACCACGACCTCCTCGGCCAGTCTGGGGCGACGAGTATGACGCGGCGGCAATCGGACCTGATCTTGCGTAGCACTCTGGGCAAGAGTGCCAGAGGTGGAAACACATAAGGGAGCCGGAACTGCGACCAATCTTGCACTAAGGCGTCTGCCGCCAGAGCTCTTTGATCGCGAGACCGCGCCATGAAGGTCGGGACCTTGTTGTTGTGCCGGGACGCCATTAGGTCGACGTCCGGCATTCCCCAGCGGCGACAGATTTCGTGAAACACGTCCGGGTGAAGGGACCATTCCCCTGCATCCATACCCTGGCGACTGAGGAAGTCTGCTTCCCAGTTTTCTACGCCCGGGATGTGAACTGCGGATATGGTGGCGGCCGTGGCTTCCACCCACAGCAGAATCCGCCGGACTTCCTGGAAGGCTTGTCGACTGCGTGTCCCGCCTTGGTGGTTGATGTATGCCACCGCTGTTGAGTTGTCCGACTGAATTCGGATCTGCTTTCCTTCCAGCCACTGTTGGAAGGCAAGTAGGGCAAGATACACTGCCCTGATTTCCAGAACATTGATCTGAAGAGTGGACTCCTGCTGAGTCCACGTACCCTGCGCCCTGTGGTGGAGAAAAACTGCTCCCCACCCTGACAGACTCGCGTCTGTCGTGACCACCGCCCATGATGGGGGTAGGAAGGACCTTCCCTGTGATAATGAGGTGGGAAGAAGCCACCACTGAAGAGAGTCCTTGGCCGTCTGGGAGAGGAGGACTTTCTTGTCTAAGGACGTCGACCTCCCGTCCCATTGGCGGAGAATGTCCCATTGAAGTGGGCGCAGATGAAACTGGGCAAACGGGACTGCTTCCATTGCTGCCACCATCTTCCCCAGGAAGTGCATGAGGCGTCTTAAGGGGTGCGATTGACCTTGAAGGAGAAACTGCACCCCTGTCTGTAGTGCCCGCTGCTTGTCCAGCGGAAGCTTCACTACCGCTGAGAGAGTATGAAACTCCATGCCAAGGTATGTCAGTGATTGGGTCGGTGACAGGTTTGACTTTGAAAAGTTGATGATCCACCCAAAAGTCTGGAGAGTCTCCAGCGCAACGTTCAGGCTGTGTTGGCATGCTTCTTGAGAGGGTGCCTTGACAAGCAGATCGTCCAAGTAAGGGATCACCGAGTGTCCCTGAGAGTGCAAGACTGCTACCACTGCTGCCATGACCTTGGTGAAAACCCGTGGGGCTGTCGCCAGACCGAAGGGCAGGGCTACGAACTGAAGATGGTCGTTCTCTATCACGAAGCGTAGAAAACGCTGGTGCTCTGGAGCAATCGGCACGTGGAGATAAGCATCCTTGATGTCTATTGATGCTAGATAATCTCCTTGAGACATTGAGACAATGACGAAGCGGAGGAATTCCATCCGGAACCGCCTGGTTTTTACGTGCTTGTTGAGCAGTTTTAGGTCCAGAACAGGACGGAACGAGCCGTCCTTTTTTGGCACCACAAACAGATTGGAGTAAAAACCTTGACCTCGTTCCTGAAGAGGAACAGGGATCACCACTCCTTCTGCCCTTAGAGAGCATACCGCCTGCAGGAGAGCATCGGTTCGGTCGGGATGTGGGGAAGTTCTGAAGAACCGAGGTGGAGGACGAGAACTGAACTCTATCCTGTACCCGTGAGACAAAATGTCTGTTACCCACCGGTCCTTGACCTGTGGCAGCCAAATGTCGCAAAAGCGGGAGAGTCTGCCACCGACCGATGATGCGGAGGGAGGAGGCCGAAAGTCATGAGGTAGCCGCCTTGGAAGCGGTTCCTCCGGTTGCTTTCTTTGGGCGTGAGTGAGCCCGCCAGGAATCTGAGCTCCTCTGCTCCTTCTGAGTCCCCTTGGACGAGGAGAATTGGGCCCTGCCCGAGCCTCGAAAGGACCGAAACCTCGACTGTCCTCTCCTCTGTTGAGGTTTGCTTGATCTGGGCTGGGGTAAGGAAGAATCCTTACCCTTGGACTGTTTAATGATTTCAGCCAATTGCTCACCAAACAGTCTGTCTCCAGATAATGGCAAACTGGTTAAGCATTTTTTGGAAGCAGAATCTGCTTTCCATTCCTTTAACCACAAGGCTCTGCGCAAAACCACAGAGTTGGCGGACGCCATTGAGGTACGGCTCGTGGAGTCTAGGACAGCATTGATAGCGTAAGTCGCAAACGCAGACATTTGCGAGGTTAAGGACGCCACTTGCGGCACTGATGGACGTATGAGAGAGTCCACCTGTTCCAGACCAGCTGAAATAGCTTGGAGTGCCCACACGGCCGCGAATGCTGGAGCAAACGACGCGCCGATAGCTTCATAGACAGATTTCAACCAAAGGTCCATCTGTCTGTCATTGGCATCTTTAAGTGAAGCCCCATCTTCCACTGCAACTATGGATCTAGCCGCAAGCCTGGAGATTGGGGGGTCCACCTTTGGACACTGGGTCCAGCGTTTGACCACGTCAGGGGGAAAGGGATAACGTGTATCCTTAAGACGTTTTGAGAAACGCTTGTCTGGATAAGTATGGTGTTTCTGGACTGCTTCTCTGAAGTCAGAGTGGTCCAGAAAAGTACTCAATTTACGCTTGGGATACCTGAAATGGAATTTCTCCTGCTGTGCAGCTGCCTCCTCCGCTGAAGGGGCTGGGGGAGAAATATCCAACAGTCTATTGATGGCCGCTATAAGATCATTTACCATAGCGTCACCATCAGGAGTATCCAGATTGAGAGCGGTCTCAGGGTTAGACTCCTGATCAGCTACCTCTGCCTCATCATACAGAGAAACCTCTCGCTGAGACCCTGACCCGTGTGATGATGTCGAGGGTCTCTCCCAGCGAGCTCGCTTAGGCTGCCTGGGACTGTCGTCCGAGTCAGAGCCTTCAGCCTGTGATGCCTGAGACCCCCTTGTAGCATGGATTAGTTCCAACTGAGGGGGACCGGGGAACATTGCATCAACAGTGTCCATGGTCTGAGTGACCGGCCTGGACTGCAAAGTTTCAAGAATTTTAGACGTAGTCACAGACATCTTATCAGCAAAAACTGCAAAGTCTGTCCCCGTCACCGGGGCAGGGTTCACAGGCGTCTCTGCCTGGGCCACTACCACCATAGACTCCGGCTGACGAAGTGGCACAGGGACCGAACATTGCACACAATGGGGGTCAGTGGAACCTGCCGGTAGATCAGCCCCACATGCGGTACAGGCATCATATAAAGCCTGTGCCTTGGCACCCTTGCTTTTTGCGGCTGACATGCTGTTGTCTCCTCAGAGCAATAGGGTATAAGCCAAGAAGCGACCGTACAGTGCAATAATAATAATATATATATATATATATATATATATATATATATATATATATATATATATATATATATATATATATATATATATATATATATGTGTACAGACAAAAACAGTACACTAAATAACACTGTGGCACTAGTGGGGTCAGCACTTTTGTGCTGCTTACCGCCCGCTAAACGCGGGTATGTGGTCGCCAGAATCCCCTGTCTGGGTCTCCCAGGTGTATGGTCCGTTCTCCAGCCCAGACTGCCTGCAGGAATGGCTGCCAGCGTCCTGTGAAGAGGGACGGTCCGTGGGCGTGTTCAGACAAAGTGCGGGAAACTGGCGTCCCACTGTGCCCAGTGAGAGGGCTGGAGTATGTAAATAAGACTCCAGCCCTCGGCGCTGACTGATTGTACAGCGTCTCTCCCCTTCCGTGATTGACAGGGTTGGGGGCGGGAACGAAACGGAGCTAGGCCGCAAAAGCCGGGGACTAGATTTATAAGCGCTGCCGTCGTAAAAGCACGGCCAGCGCGAGTCCCCGGCGCACTACAAGTCTCAGCCGCGCCGCCGCTCCAGGGGCGGTCGGGGCGGTAGTTCCCAACACAGAAAGTCACTCAGCTAAGCTGTAGTGAATAAACTCAGGCGCGCAGCGCTACTGTCCCCGGCGCACTAGCACACCCAGCAACTCTGGCGTGTGTCTGTCTGTACGGGGACACAGAGTACCTTAAAGTTGCAGGGCCTTGTCCCTGACGGTACCCAGCTCCGTATCCAGCAGGATCTCCGGGTCTGTGGATGGAGCCCGGCCTCAGAGTCTGGAGGCCGGTAGGATCCCACTTCACCAGAGCCCTCAGGGGGATGGAGAAGGAAAACAGCATGTGGGCTCCAGCCTCCGTACCCGCAATGGGTACCTCAACCTTAACAAACACCGCCATAGGAATGGGGTGAGAAGGGAGCATGCTGGGGGCCCTAGTATGGGCCCTCTTTTCTTCCATCCGATATAGTCAGCAGCTACTGCTGACTAAACAGTGGAGCTATGCGTGGATGTCTGACCTCCTTCGCACAAAGCTTGAAAACTGAGCAGCCCGTGATCCCACGGGGGGTGTATAGCCAGAAGGGGAGGGGCCTTACACTTTTTAGTGTAATGCTTTGTGTGGCCTCCGGAGGCAGTAGCTATACACCCAATCGTCTGGGTCTCCCAATGGAGCGCCGAAGAAAAGAAGAGTCATAACCAAATAAGGTACTGAGAGAATCAAGGCCCAACAGGGTGGGTGTTGTGTCCCCCAATGATGGCTAAAAGAAAACGATTTTACGGTGAGTACACAAAAATCCGTTTTTCTCTGACGCCTCATTGGGGGACACAGGACCATGGGACATCCTAAAGCAGTCCATGGGTGGGAAACATAAAAGAAGACAACACAACCCAAGGACTAGGAACCAGTCCCAGACAGCCTGGAGCGCCTACTGAGAGAGGTGCTCTACTGCCGTTTTCAGAATATTCCTACCCAGATTTGCCTCAGTTGAAACCTGGGTATGGACTCTGTAATGCTTTGAAAACGTATGTAGGCTAGACCAGATCGCAGCCTTACACACCTGTTCCACTGAAGCCTGATGCCGAATGGCCCACGAAGCGCCAACTGCTCGCGTGGAATAAGCCCGCAGCCGACTAGGAATGGGCTTGAGTTGCAAGCGGTAGACTTCCTGGATCGCAGAGCGAATCCAGCGAGCCAGAGTCGCATTTGAAGCTGCCTGTCCCTTCTAAGGGTACTTTCACACATCCGGATTTTTGCTCTGCGGCACAATACGGCGTTCTGCAGAAAAACCGCAACCGGCTTTTGTAACGCCGGTTGCGGTTTTTTTTTGCATAGACTTACATTAGTGCCGTAATGTGCTGCAGGGGCTTGCGTTCGGTCCGGTTTTTGCCGCATGCGGCAGATTTAGCCGATGCGGCAGCCGGATCGAACGTGCCCTGCAACATTTTTTGCTCCGGCAAAAAACACCGCATCGCGCCGCGGCGCATTTTTCAATGCATGCCTATGGCGGCCGGATGCGGCGCGATGCGGCAATAACCGCATCCAGCCGCCGAATGCGGTTTTTGCCACTGCGCATGCTCAGTAGCATGCCGCAAGCGGCAAAAACCGGACGGGCCGCATGTAAAAACTTATGCAAAGGATGCGGTGTTTTCACCGCATCCGTTGCATAGTTTTCACAGCCGGATTGAGCCGCAGGGCTCAAACCGGATGTGTGAAAGTAGCCTAAGGCCCCTCAGGAATGACGAACAAAGAGTCCGGTTTCCTAAAGGGGGCTGTCCTGGATATGTAATATCTGAGAGCTCTGACGAGGTCTAACGAATGCAGAGAACTTTCCACCCTATGAACCGGGTGTGGACAAAAGGAAGGCAGAACAATGTCCTTGTTCAGATGAAACGGAAATCCGGAAGGGGGAGCAGAACCACCTTGTCCTGGTGAAAGATCAGAAAAGGCTCGCGGCAAGAGAGTGCTGCTAGCGCCGAAACCCGTCTGATGGACGTAATTGCCACCAGGAATGTTACCTTCCAGGACAGAAGGGCAAGGGAGGATTCCTTGAGGGGTTCAAAGGGAGACCTCTGGAGACTGTCCAGAACGAGGTTGAGGTCCCATAGATCCAGTGGCCATTTGTACGGGGGAACTAGATGGGAAACGCCCTGGAGGAAGGTCTTGACTTGCGGTTTTTGAGCCAGGCGGCATTGGTAGAAGATTAAGAGCGCTGAGACCTGACCTTTAAGGGGACCCCGCTTGCAAGCCAGACTGTAGAAAGTCGAGAATTCCGGGGATGGCCAGAGGCATAGGCTGGACGTTAGTTTCCCTGCACCATGAAAGGAAGATTTTCCCACGTACGGTCGTAAATGCGGGATGAAGCAGGCTTTTGGGCGCGGATCATGGTGGAAATAACCGCGGGGGAGAATCCCGCTCTTGTTAATACCCAGGTCTCAATGGCCATGCCGTCAGCTTCAGGGCTCTGGAGTGCTGATGGGAAATGGGCCCTTGGGTCAGCAAGTCTGGGATGTCTGGAAGGCGCCACGGTGCGTCTTTGAGCATTTGTACTAATTCGGCGTACCAGGCGCGACTGGGCCAGTCCGGTGCTATCAGTATCACCGGGACTCCCTCTGTCTTGATCTTCCTGATTACCCGCGGCAGCAGGGGTAGAGGTGGAAATATGTAAGGCAGGCGGAAGTGGTGCCAGGAGCAGACTAGAGCATCCGCGCCGATTGACTGCGGGTCGCATGACCTGGCTATGAACGCGGGTACCTTTGCATTCAACCTTGAGGCCATTAGGTCCACGTCTGGTGTGCCCCAGCGAGTGCAGATGTGTAGAAACAGATCTGGGTGGAGAGACCATTCTCCGGCGGCCAGGCCTTGGCGACTTAGAAAGTCCGCTGCCCAGTTCTCTACCCCCGGTATGTGTACCGCTGATATCACTGATCCTGTCGACTCGGCCCAGCTGAGGATCTTGTGGGCCTCGAGATAAGCCGCTTTGCTGCGGGTGCCCCCCTGCCAATTGATATCGGCTACAGCTGTCGCATTGTCCGATTGGACTCGAATCTGACGACCCGCTAGCAGAGGGCAGAACGCTCTGAGCGCGAGGAAGATCGCGCTGAGTTCCAGGATGTTAATGGGTAGGAAAGACTCCTGGGGCGTCCAACGTCCTTGAGCAGTGTGGTGCCGGTACACTGCTCCCCAGCCTAGGAGGCTGGCGTCCGTGGTCAGGACCAGCCAGTTCACTGGGAGAAAAGATCTCCCCTTCGATAGGGATGAGGACCGAAGCCACCAGCGGAGTGCGTACCTGACTGAAGGCGTCAGGTGAAGATATCTGTCCAGGGAGAAGGGGCTCTTGTCCCAGGCCGCTAGAAGGGCTAGCTGCAGTGGGCGGAGGTGCACTTGAGCAAAGGGTACTGCTTCCATAGCTGCCACCATCCTGCCAAGCACTATCATGCTGAATCGAATGGAGCGAGACGGAGGACGTAGAAGGCAGCGTACCGCTCGTTGAAGAGCGATCGCCTTGTCCTGAGGGAGAAGGATTAAGCCACGATGGGTGTCCAGGGACATGCCCAGGAAGTTGATGGATCGTGATGGGATCGGGGATGATTTGTCCAGATTCATTAGCCACCCTAAGCGGGATAGGGTGTCCACAGTGATCTGTACGCTGGTTGAGCAGTCGCGGAAGGAGGGGGCCTTGATGAGGAGGTCATCCGAGTAAGGGAGAACGACTACTCCCCTGGCATGAAGGATGCTCATGGCGGCCGCCATGACTTTAGTGAAGACCCTTGGTGCGGTGGCAAGGCCGAAGTGTAGAGCTACGAATTGAAAGTGGGAGTCCTGAATTGCGAAGCGGAGGAACTTTTGGTCATCTGGGGCGATTGGTATGTGCAGGTACGCGTCCTTGAGGTCTATGGAGGCGAGGAATTCCCCTTCGACCATGAATGCAATAATGGACCTTAGGGACTCCATTCTGAATCTCAGTATGTGCACATGTTTGTTTAGGTATTTGAGGTCCAAGATGGGTCGAACTAACCCATCCTTTTTGGGGACCACAAAGAGGTTGGAATAAAAACCCCCGAACTTCTCGTCGTCTGCGACAGGTATTATCACTCCTGCTGTTTGGAGCGAGTGGATTCGTCGTTTTCGAGTCTTTGGGGGGTTTGAGAGAAAGAACCGACTCGGGGGGGGGGGGGGGGGGTCGGGTCCGAAATTCTATGTGGTAACCGGAAGACACAAGGTCTCGCACCCATTTGTCGTTTGAGGCGGCAGCCCAGATGTGATGAAAGAGCCGCAGTCGACCTCCTACAATGAGTGTGTCTTCTGGGGCGCCGAAGGAGTCATGAGGGGGGAAAACGTCGTGGCCGAGTCTCCCTAGTCCTGGACGATTTCTGTCTAGGCTGCCATGATGAAGTGGGTTTCGGGGAGAGCTGAGGTCGGTCGGTCCCTGCGTAGTCCGCGGCTAGTGGCGGGGGCAGAGCGGGATGTCGACCAACCAAATGAGTTCCGAAAGGAGCGGAACGAGGACTGTGGACGTCTGGTGAAGGACGTCTTGGACTTCAGCTGGGGGAGGGAGGTACTCTTTCCTCCCGTGGCGTCAGAAATGAGCTTGTCCAGCCGTTCGCCAAACAATCGGTCTGATAAAAAGGGAAGGCCCGTGAGAGACTTCTTGGAGGCAGAGTGCGCTCGCCATTGTCGGAGCCAGAGAGCTCTATGGATGGCTATGGTATTTGAGGCGGCAAACGCTGCGCAGGTAGCCGCGTCCATGGAGGCCTGCAGCCGCGTCCATGGAGGCCTGCATGAGGTACTCCGCCGCAGCGGCAATTTGAGAAGGTATGAGTGAACTGGGATTCCTCAAGCGAAGTGTTAAGGGATTCTGCCCAGACCGAGATCGTCTTTGCGACCCACACAGCGGCAAAGGAGGGCAAGAGGGAGGAACCCGCAGCCTCAAAAGCAGAGCGGGCGAGGTGCTCCACCTGTCTGTCGGGTCCTTGATGGAGGAACCATCGGCTAAAGACAGGAGCGTCTTTGTGGTAGGGCGGGAGACCGGAGGGGGGGGGGGGGGGGGTCGACCGAGGGCGGATCGGCCCAGCCCTTAGGGGCAGGTGAGGCAAAAGGGTACCGGGACTCCATGAGTTTATGGTTACCGAAGCGCCTGTCAGGCTTCTCCCTTTGCATTGTGAGGATATCCTGAAACTCTGGGTGTTCAGCGAAAATCTTTTGGGGTTTCCTTGCCCTCTTAAAGGAGACTGCATGGTCAGTGGTAGTGGATGGGGGATCCTCCACATGCAGAGTTTGGTTGATTGCTGCTATAAGGGAGTCTATTGCAGTTTGATCATCTGGGGAGGGTGAAACCAAGGAATCCTCCTGGTACAAACAGCATTCTCCCTCCTCCAGCTCTTCAGAAGCCGTGGAGCGTGTGGGAGAGCCTGCCCTGTGTGCTCCCTTGGGAGAGCCCGCTGGAGACACCCAGCTGTGTGCTCTTTTCCTGATCCCTGCAACCGGTGAAGCATGTGCCCGGATTACCTCAGAAGGATCCTCCATAGGGGTATCCTCAGGCTGCGTTCCGTCCAGGGACTCAGAAGGGTGTGGAGGACGACATTGCATAGCCAGCACCAGGTTCTGTGACAGTTTCTCCATGGATTGGGACAGAAACTATGCCCATTCCGGTGGGCTGGGAGCCCTAGGCTCTGGGCTGACTGTTGCGGCGGTGGTGGCAGGGGGGGGGTCTTGGGGGGCTATAGGGGCACAGGACTCACAGAGAGAAGAGGTGTGTTTACGTGGTAGCTCAGCGTGGCAGGCAGTGCAGGCTGAATAATAGACTATGTGGGCCTTAGCACTCTTAGTGCCTTTAGAATTCTGCATGTTCCTAATAGGAGTATGCCAAGAGGGGGAGCAATGCTTAGCAGAGCTACAAGTAAAGCAAGCACCTCACCAGAATCAGCCGATGGCCCTGTCCTCAGGAAGGATTAAGCTCTATGGAGATCTTCGCACGCTTTTCGGGGGGGGGGGGGGAGGAGGGGGGGGGCTTAGCGCAAAAAGAGCGCGAAGATGAAGTCAGTGTGCCCCCCCCTGCTGTGGGTAGTAAAAACCGGCGGGAAGGGGGCTTCTGATAGTTTTCCTCCCTCTCCCTCAAGTCAGCACACAGCTTGTCACTGGTGGTTATCAGCCGGCTTTTCTGCTAGAGCAAATGAATAGATCAAATAAACAGCGCCAGTCCCTGAGCCCTGGGCCCTCCCCCTGCCACCGGGAAATTATCTGCAGGACTTTCTGCAAACAGCGAGTAACTTCCCCCCTCCTCTAGCCAGCAAGCTAGAGAAAAGTTAACACTGTGTGTGCAGGATCCTTGGGGCTCTCCCCCCTGCACTCAGCAAGGGACTTTCTCATAATAAATACTGTAAATGTCCTGGGAGCCTTCCCTGCAGCGTCTTTTCTCCCTTTGTCTGGGAAACCAGTCAGGGGGGATCTCACCTTAAAACACTGCTTCCGTCCAGGCAGTGAAAATAGCAGAGTCAGCTTGCTGTGTCCGGTCACACCGGTGTCATATTCAACTCAGAGCCTGCAAAGAGGGGCTGAGGAATTGGGCTATAGGGGCACAGGCCTCTACCCTGGGCTCCAGGGTCGCAGGAGGGGGTACGTGGAGGCGACACTCGACGTTCCCGCCCGTTGATGGTAGTGGGAGATCGGTCCCAAAAGGAAACCGTCGCCCTCAAAAAATAACAAACCTTGAAAGGAAGTGCCTCCTACAGACACTAAGCTAAAACTGAGGTTGCCTGGCCCGGCCAGGGGGTGTATACTGCAGAGGAGGAGCTATGCTTTTGCATCTACTTAGTGTCCTCCTATGGATAGGCAGCATAACACCCATGGTCCTGTGTCCCCCAATGAGGCGTCAGAGAAAACACACTTAGCATATCTAGTGATGAGCGAGCACTACCATGCTCGGGTGCTTGGTACACTAAATAAACAGTTGGATACTCGGATGGGTGTGACAGAGTACTCAAGTATAATTTCTGATTTCCTGAAAAAATGCTGAAGTTCTCCACTTACTTCCATTATACTCGGTACATGAGTCGCACCCATCCATGCATCAAACTGGTCATTACGAGTACAGAGTATGGTAGTGCTCACTCATCGCTAAAAATACCCCGATTTAAACACTATATCTGTGTCTTGACTGATCTGATAATACTGTAATTTTGTTGTTCTGCTTCCATGACAGAGCAGAGCACTTGAACTGTAGAACAAAAGTATGAACCTGGGGGAAGACAGATAAATTGGAAGATTGTTACAGGACGAGACCACATTGGGTTTTGTTCGAAGCCTGTGATCATTGAGAGACAACGACAATATTTGTAAAGTGCCATTATTTGACATTTTAGATGCACCAGAGAAAAAAAAAAAGAATAGCTTGTGACTGTACATAGCTGTTCAGGTATTAGGAAAAGTTCATATGGCATTGTAGACCAAATATACAATTACCGCTACATGCATCTCTGAAATCCTGCGTGATATCTATCCAGTTGGCATTAGTCTTCCCCATCTTGTCCTGCATGGAAATTTCCCATCCAGAGTCATCATCTTCCATAGACGCTTTCATCACCATGACAGTGACCACTAAGAAAAAAAAGACACACAACTCAAAATGAGCTCACGTTCAGGTTTCATGTAAAATCGTAATATACAAGAATTGGGTAAGATCTTGTTGCCCTGACCTAAGGCGGTTACACGGCCACACAGTAGGTCTGCATGGGACTAGATAATAATCCATATATCAAGTCTTGTTTTACATCTGGGGTACATACTAACGTGTATTATTTTAGGAGTTATGGAAAACAAGTGTAGGGATAAATGTACAAGTAACTTAAAGGGAACCTGTCAGGTCCAATATCCATCCAGAACCAGGAGCAGTTCTGGGTGTATATTGCTAATCCCTGCCTAATTGTCCCTGTATACACTAGCATAGATAAAGAGATCTTTAGAAAAAAGTATTTCTAAAGATCTTTTATCATATGCTAATGAGCGAGGGTAGTAGTCCCAAGGGCATTATATCCCCTGACTAGTCAGCCCTCTTTGCACAACCACAGGTGCGTGCTAACATGCCATTCAATGCAGCATCATTAGCGGTGCAGCGCGTACCTGTGTTCGCTGACTGCTCTTCTGAATGCGGGGCACTTCCAGTCATGCGCAGTAGACATGTCTGAAGCCCAGACACGTACACCCAGCTTCATACTGCGCATTACTGGAAGTGCCTGGCATTCACAAGTGCGGTTACAGTAACCACTGGTGACGCTCCATTGAATAGCATGTTAGCACGCCCCGGTGGGTGTGGAGCCTCATCGATCTGATACCGATGACCTAAGAATAAGTCAGCAACATAATAGTAGAGAACCCCTTTAATAATATGACTCCGATAGCACATGCAGGGATTTTTGTTGACTTTGTAATGCTTATGCAAACTTAACTTTATTAAACTTCCTTTATATTTGTGGCCCACTAGTGGACCTCACAAGGTGATCAGTGATTGTTTTTCCCCTCAGCATTATTCCATGTCTATTAGTCCATGCATATGGCCATGTAATGCCTCAGGCCTGCCATAGTGACTCAGCGATATCAGGTGCGGATGATATGACGGAGGCAGCCCATCTCCCTGGATGCTGAGTTCGCTTTTGACATGGGCATCTAAGATGGTTGCTCACCACTGGACAACACCTATTTCATAGTGCCTGGGTACAGTCTCACAGAAAAATCTATACGTACCTCCTGGGTCAGTGCTGTTCTGCAGATGTCAGTGCTGTGGATCCTGCTGGTCAGCTGACAAACCATGTCAAGGGACTACTGCAGCCAATCAGGAGCCACCAAAAGGCTGCAATATCATAATCTGATCACAGTTTAAGAAAGACTGGTGGTGTGATTGGACAAAACTGTGAAGGCTGCAGCCTATGAGTGGCAGTTTATTGGCTGCAGCGGTCATGTTACAATGTTTATACTCACGGGAAAACTGGAAATTGTAAAAACACCTGTTAGATGGGAGTAAAAAATAAAACCAGCAGTACAGTGGACAATCCCTTTAATGCCGTAGTTTTGTTCTCCTGGGCTTTCCCTTAGATCAGCAGTGCCCTCAAGTGCTGGTACTGTTAGGGAGGGGGGGGGGTAATCCAGACTTACTCTTCCCAATTTGACATGTTGGGCAGTAATATTGTCAAAGGAAATGACAACACTCAGTGAGTATTGTGCACTGTGCTATGCTCCATATTGGAATCCGTACCTGTTAGGTATCATATGGTTACCTCAAAAAACTACCATGGAAGATCAGACAGGGCAGTATGTCCCCCCCCACCCCCTTTACAAACCCCCATGAGAGACCCTTTTTCCCACAACGGTTGGGCCGTCACCATATGCAGTACTTGTTCAGAGGCACTTGAGCCATCTCGTTAGATACTGATCTACAACTCTGCCTACTAGGAGACAATTGGGTACAACGCCACCAATTCTTGCACTTGGTTTTCCATCATCTCCCTTTTGGGGAGACAATCAGAAGATCCCCTAAGCACATAAATTACCAACACTAGACCCTACACAAAATGTCAGGCTCTGATGGCATTAATCTAATAAACTATACAGCACTATATCTTGGTGATTCATACTGCACCTGCGGAGGAGAGGTCACCACCATCACAGTCCATGCAGCTATCTGTACAAAGCCAGTACAAGCCATGGGGCCGTAGTCGGCCAGCTCTACCAAACCAATACAAGCCATGGGGCCGTAGTCGGCCAGCTCTACCAAACCAATACAAGCCATGGGGCCGTAGTCGGCCAGCTCTACCAAACCAATACAAGCCATGGGGCCGTAGTCGGCCAGCTCTACCAAACCAATACAAGCCATGGGGCCGTAGTCGGCCAGCTCTACCAAACCAATACAAGCCATGGGGCCGTAGTCGGCCAGCTCTACCAAACCAATACAAGCCATGGGGCCGTAGTCGGCCAGCTCTACCAAACCAATACAAGCCATGGGGCCGTAGTCGGCCAGCTCTACCAAACCAATACAAGCCATGGGGCCGTAGTCGGCCAGCTCTACCAAACCAATACAAGCCATGGGGCCGTAGTCGGCCAGCTCTACCAAACCAATACAAGCCATGGGGCCGTAGTCGGCCAGCTCTACCAAACCAATACAAGCCATGGGGCCGTAGTCGGCCAGCTCTACCAAACCAATACAAGCCATGGGGCCGTAGTCGGCCAGCTCTACCAAACCAATACAAGCCATGGGGCCGTAGTCGGCCAGCTCTACCAAACCAATACAAGCCATGGGGCCGTAGTCGGCCAGCTCTACCAAACCGATACAAGCCATGGGGCCGTAGTCGGCCAGCTCTACCAAACCAATACAAGCCATGGGGCCGTAGTCGGCCAGCTCTACCAAACCAATACAAGCCATGGGGTCGTAGTTGGCCAGCTCTACCAAACCGATACAAGCCATGGGCCGCAGCCAGCTTTACAGAAGCTATACAAGAGATGGGTCCGTATCCAGCCAGATCTACAGAAGGGATACAAGCCATCGGCCATGGGGCTGCGGCCAGACAGCTCTACAGAAGAAGTACAACCATGGATCACAGGGACACCGCCAGCCAGGTCAAAAGAACAGAAACAAGCCATAAGGCCATAGCCAAGCAGCTCTACAAAAGCGATACAAGCCATTGGGCCGTGACCGGCCCCTCCCTGATGAAGTGACATGTGAAGCGCGAGACATGCAGAAACACTGGCATACACCGGTATTGAGAGGTAATTATGTTGTCTATCTTGTAGGTTAATTTTGGACACTGGTCCTTTGATATATATGGAGATACCTCATACACGGGTAAAAAGTGCAATATTGATTCCTGTGTCATTTATCCCTTAAATAATGTCTACTAATATGAATTTACTATATAGTATTATTAAAAAGTTATTAAATTATTGTATGTAGCATAGTCACATATTAGTAATTTATTGTTACTGATTTAAGAATTTTTGAAAGGGTAGTATATTGTGGCTTTATTTATGGATATTGATCATTTTATACTTTTTTATTAAATTCTTTTCAAGTTCTTTTGGTTTGTTTTTTTTAAATACTTTTTGCATCAATTTAAAGGGCACCTGTCAGGTGCAATATGCACCCAGAGCCACGAGCAGCTCTGGGTGCATATTGCTATTCCCTGCCTAACCGTCCCTGTATACACTAGCATAGATAAAGAGAAATACTTTTTCTAAAGATCTTTTATCGTATGCTAATGAGCGAGGGCAGTAGTCCAGTCCCCTGGGCATTAGTTCCCCGGCCAGTCGCTCCTCATTAGCATGTTAGTACGTCCCTGTGGGTGTGCTATCATGCTACCCGATACCTCTCCGCTGCCATGGCTGGATTTCGGCTAAGTGCACATGACCCCAGAGTTAGGACACGTACACCCAGCTTCATAGTGCGCATGACCCACACACCGGGATCATGCACACTGAGCCGAAATCCCCCATTGGACGCAATGGCGGCTGAGAGGTGAGTGAGATCATCCTGTGATGCTGCGGGCGTGCTAACATGCTAATGGGGGCAACTGGCCAGGGAACTTACGCCCAGGGGACTAGAGCCCCCGATACACATAGCGAGATCACTAGCGAGATCGCTGAAACGTTACAGGTTTTGTGACGTATCAGTGACCTCGCCAGCGATATCGCTGTATGTGACAAGCAGCAGCGAGCGGGCCTATGCTGCGAGGTCGCTGATCGTAACACAACGATCAGGACCATTTTTTGCTCGTTGGTCTCCTGCTGTGCAGCACACATCAGCATGTTTGACGGCGGGTGACCAACGAGCGCCGGTTCTGAGTGTGCAGGGAGCAATCGTTACACGGGTCGCTGGTGGCTGGTGAGATCTGCCTGATTGACAGCTCAACAGCGACCATGTAGCGACGTACCAGCAAATCCTGACCAGGTCGTATCATTGTCGGGATCGCTGTAACGTCCCTACGTGTAACGGGACCCTAAAGCTGGGTTCACACATAGTGACAACGACGTCGCTGCTACGTCACCATTTTCGGTGACGTAGCAGCGACGTCCCGTCGCTGTCTCTGTGTGTGACATCCAGGCAACGACCTGGCCCCTGCTGTGAGGTCGCCGGTTGTTGCTGAATGTCCTGCTTCATTTTTTAGTTGTTGCTCTCCCGCTGTGAAGCACACATTGCTGTGTGTGACAGTGAGAGAGCGACGAACTGAAGCGAGCAGGGAGCCAGCTTCTGGCAGCCTGCGGTAAGCTGTAACCAAGATAAACATCGGGTAACCAAGAAGCCCTTTTCTTGGTTACCCGATATTTACTTTAGTTACAGCGTCCGCCGCTCTCACACTGCCAGTGCCGGCTCCCTGCACACAGCCAGAGTACACATCGGGAAATAAGCAAAGGTTTGCTTATTAACCCGATGTGTACTGTGGCTAGGAGTGCAGGGAGCCAGCGCCAAGCGGTGTGCGCTTGTAACCAAGTTAAATATCGGGTAACCAGAGAAGCACTTTGGTTGGTTACCCGATATTTACCATAGTTCCCTAGCGCAGCATGACTTCCACAGCGACGCGTGTCGTTATGATCGCTGCTGCGTCTGCTGTGTTTGACAGCTAAGCAGTGATCATAACAGCGACTTACAAGGTCGCTGTTGCGTCACAGAAAATGGTGACGTAACAGTGACGTCGTTATCGCTGTCGCTATGTGTGAACCCAGATTAATGCCCTCGCTCATTAGCATACAATAAAGAGAAATACTTTTTCTAAAGATCTCTTTATCTATGCTAGTGTATACAGGGACGGTTAGGCAGGGATTATATGTACACAGAACTGCTCTTGGTTCGGAGTGCATATTGGACCTGACAGGTTCCCTTTAAGTAACTTGTACATTATTAATACAATTTAGGGGTCATCTATTTCTTTTTCTTACCGGGGTTTGCGTCCTTGATTGCATAGGTAGGCAATCTGTCAAAATGGATTAGTAAATGAATATATTTTTTTTTTTTTTATCTTGCCATGTAAATAAAAGTTTTGATTCTATAAGCCATGGGGCCGTGCCTGGCAAGCTCTACACAAGTGATACAAGCCATGGTGCTGCAGCTGGCCAGTGCTATAGAGGTCATGGGCTGCAGCAACCCTATACAAGCCATGGGTCTGCAGCCATCCAGCTCTACAGCAGCGATACAAGCCATGGGTCTGCAGCCGGCCAGCTCTACAGAACAGGTACAAGCCATGGGTCTGCAGCCGGCCAGCTCTACAGAACAGGTACAAGCCATGGGTCTGCAGCCGGCCAGCTCTACAGAACAGGTACAAGCCATGGGTCTGCAGCCGGCCAGCTCTACAGAACAGGTACAAGCCATGGGTCTGCAGCCGGCCAGCTCTACAGAACAGGTACAAGCCATGGGTCTGCAGCCGGCCAGCTCTACAGAACAGGTACAAGCCATGGGTCTGCAGCCGGCCAGCTCTACAGAACAGGTACAAGCCATGGGTCTGCAGCCGGCCAGCTCTACAGAACAGGTACAAGCCATGGGTCTGCAGCCGGCCAGCTCTACAGAACAGGTACAAGCCATGGGTCTGCAGCCGGCCAGCTCTACAGAACAGGTACAAGCCATGGGTCTGCAGCCGGCCAGCTCTACAGAACAGGTACAAGCCATGGGTCTGCAGCCGGCCAGCTCTACAGAACAGGTACAAGCCATGGGTCTGCAGCCGGCCAGCTCTACAGAACAGGTACAAGCCATGGGTCTGCAGCCGGCCAGCTCTACAGAACAGGTACAAGCCATGGGTCTGCAGCCGGCCAGCTCTACAGAACAGGTACAAGCCATGGGTCTGCAGCCGGCCAGCTCTACAGAACAGGTACAAGCCATGGGTCTGCAGCCGGCCAGCTCTACAGAACAGGTACAAGCCATGGGTCATGCCTCACCCTGTGGGACAGTGCTGGACCCTCTAGTCCTAGTGTAAGCCCCATACACAGGGTAATACTGGGTTATAGCAGGAGCCTCCATGACAGCGATCTCCCCGGCTGCACACCATGGAGCACGGCACTGAAGCTCCGCTCCTGTCACCCTGTCTGGTCACCGTCATTCCCTTCCCCCGTACTCTACCTCTCCTCTTCCTCTGCTGCACGAAGCCGCTGTCCCCACGTTACGCACCACAGAAGGGACGACGTGATGACGTCATGGTGACGGTACCCGGGCTACGCCTCCTAGGCCATGCTTTCGCGACGGCTAAAAATCAAATACTATCTGCACGCCATAAGCGATACACTGTATCCGCAGTGTGCTCCGCTGAGCGACTCCCGAAAATACAACACATTGCAGGTATCGGCGAAACCACCGCGAGACCGTGAAGTCTCGCGATGTCCTCGTATTCCGGCAGCTCGTAGTGACAGGAGGTGGCGCCGGGAGAGGTGCAGCTGCTACTCCCAGTTATTACACAAGCGGTCTCATGTGGAAGGACCAGTCTTCAGCCGTAACCGGTCAGATAAGAGCTCTCATTCTTCCAGGTTACGGGATAATACTGCCGACACTAGGGGTTCAGGATAATAACACTGACACTCGGGGTACGGGATAATGACGCTGACATTTGGCTCTTACCCACAGCATCAAGGTTTACCATGATCTGACATCCCTCTATCAGCACCCAACTTTCCTATGTTCAGATATCCATTTTGTACTTATCACATACCTTCTCCATACTCTGCTTTACATCTTTCCCTCAGCACCCAGCTTTCCCATGATCTCATATCCATCTTTCCCATGATCTCATATCCATCTTTCCCTCAGCACTCAGCTTTCCCATGCTCATATCCATCTTTCCTTCCGCACCTAGCTTTCCCATGCTCTCATATACATCTTTCCTTCCGCACCTAGCTTTCCCATGCTCTCATATACACATTTCCCTTAGCACCCAGCTTTCCCATGCTCTCATATCCATCTTTCCTTCCGCACCTAGCTTTCCCATGCTCTCATATCCATCTTTCCCTCAGCACCCAGCTTTCTCATGCTCTCATATCCATCTTTCCCTCAGCACCCAGCTTTCTCATGCTCTCATATCCATTTTTCCTTCCGCACCTAGCTTTCCCATGCTCTCATATACATCTTTCCTTCCGCACCTAGCTTTCCCATGCTCTCATATACACATTTCCCTTAGCACCCAGCTTTCCCATGCTCTCATATCCATCTTTCCTTCCGCACCTAGCTTTCCCATGCTCTCATATCCATCTTTCCCTCAGCACCCAGCTTTCTCATGCTCTCATATCCATCTTTCCCTCAGCACCCAGCTTTCTCATGCTCTCATATCCATTTTTCCTTCCGCACCTAGCTTTCCCATGCTCTCATATACATCTTTCCTTCCGCACCTAGCTTTCCCATGCTCTCATATCCATCTTTCTCTCAGCACCCAGCTTTCCCATGCTCTCATATACATCTTTCCCTCAGCACCCAGCTTTCCCATGCTCTCATATCCATCTTTCCCTCAGCACTCAGCTTTCCCATGATCTCATATCCATCTTTCCCTCAGCACCTGGCTTTCCCATGCTCTCATATACAGCTGTCCCCTGCTCTCATATCCATCTTTCCCTCAGCACCAAGCTTTCCCATGCTCTCATATCCATCTTTCCCTCAGCACCCAGCTTTCCCATGCTCTCATATCCATCTTTGCCTCAGCATCCAGCTTTCCAATGCACTCATATCCATCTTTCCCTCCGCACCTAGCTTTCCCATGCTCTCGTATCCATCTTTCCCTCCGCACCTAGCTTTCCCATGCTCTCGTATCCATCTTTCCCTCAGCACCCAGCTTTCCCATGCTCTCATACATCTTTCCCTCGACACCCACCTTTCCCATGCTCTCATATACATCTTTCCCACAGCACCCACCTTTCCCATGCTCTCATATACATCTTTCCTTCAGCACCCAACTTTCCCATGCTCTCATATCCATCTTTCCCTCAGCACCCAGCTTTCCCATGCTCTGATATACATCTTTCCCTCCGCACCCAGCTTTCCCATGCTTTCTTATCCATCTTTCCCTCCGCACCTAGCTTTCCCATGCTCTCCGCCCCCGCCCCTGTCGCAAATGCGATATCTTGTGATAGCTGCCGTAGCGAACATTATCGCTACGGCAGCTTCACACGCACTTACCTGCCCTGCGACGTCACTCTGGCCGGCGACCCGCCTCCTTCCTAAGGGGGGGGTCGTGCGGCGTCAGAGCGACGTCACACGGCAGGCGGCCAATAGAAGCGGGGGGGTGGAGATGAGCGGGACGTAAACATCCCGCCCACCTCCTTCCTTCCGCATAGCCGGTGGAGGCAGGTAAGGAGATGTTCCTCACTCCTGCGGCTTCACACACAGCGATGTGTGCTGCCGCAGGAACGAGGAACAACATCGTACCTCCTATTGGTGCGACATTATGGAAATGTCCGACACTACACAGATCACCGATTTACGACGCTTTTGCGATCGTTTATTGGCGCATCTAGGCTTCACACGTTGCAACGTCATTACCGGCGCCGGATGTGCGTCACTTTCGATTTGACCCCAACGAGATCGCAGTAGCAATGTCGCAACGTGCAAAGTACCCCTTAGACCACAATCACACATCAGTTTATGGTTTTTTTTCCCCAGATTGTACTCAAACCTGTGATAGTCGATGGCTGTTCACATGTCAGTGATATTTTGCGGACTGAGCGATCTGTGCACTATCACGCACTTGCTGCCAGTTTTTCACTGACTGGATATATAGAAGGTGTTTTTTCCCCTCAGAAGGGGAAAAACTGCTGAAACTTGAGCCAAGCTTTGATGACGCGCTGATAAATCTCGGGCCGTTTTTCCTCATCCGTTGAAAAAAAAGATGCATGAATGAGGCGAGTGCTTTCACCTTCCGTTCTTCCCCATGTTCAGTGTCGTCTCGGGGCTTATATCTAAACCTCCGCACAGCAGGATTCAGGGGTATGAGCTGATGGGGCTATGGACTGTAATGGTGCAGAATGAGTCACCGTATGCTCTGTCGTGCACCATCTTCAGGCATTTATTCCATCTGGAGACGGACACCCAGACGTAGTAGACTGAGGTCTTAGGCTAGTTTCACACTTGCGTTGAACGGTATCCGTTGCATTGCGTTGTGTAACGGATGTGTTGCATATAGTGACACAACGGATGCTGCAAAACAACGCAATTCGTTTTGATTTTTTTTTTTTTTCCCGGTTTTACCAGCGGCAGACTATAGTGAACGATCAGCTGATCGTTCCCTGCAGCCGGCCGCTGGGTGATCATCTGATTGCTCCCAGTAGCCGGCCGCCGGGTGATCAGCTGATCGCTCCCGGCAGCCGGCCGCCGGGTGATCAGCTGATCGCTGTCACTTGCCGGCGCCCGGGCATGCCGGCGGGCGGGCGCTCAGCTGAGCGCTGTGACTTGCCGGCGGCCGGGCATGCTGGTGGCCGGTCGTTCAGCTGAGCGCTGTCGCTTGCCGACGGCCGGGCGCTCAGCTGAACGTTCGGCCACCGCGAGCCAAAATAAAGTTTGATTTAAAAAAAAAAAACCATGCGCAGTGAAATCCAGAGGATTCCGCTGCTCAAAATAACGTTACATGCTGCGTTCCTCCCGCTGGGCGGAAGCAACGGAGCGTCGCCCAGCGGAAGCAACGCAGCTCCTTTTGGTACAATCCGTCAACCATACAAGTCTATGGGAAACAGCGGAATCCGTTAACAGATTCCGCTGTTTCCCAAAAGGGCGGATTGTAACGGAAGGAAAATAACTCAAGTGTGAAAGTACCCTTACAGGTCAAGCAACGTGCATCGCTAAACATCCCAGTATACCAGTAGAAAATGATCTAATCTTTATCCAGTTGCCTGCCAGGCCCTGCTTTCAGCAATATGCTTTGCTGCATATAATTTCATGCCAAATGCGCTGCCGTCCCTACCAGTCACCGAGGCTATCCTGGGTCTGCGTGCTGATAACCATCCTCCTGGGCATGCTGGCCAAAGCTGTATACCCATGGGCGAGCTCCAGACACCACAGCGGGTCACAGGCTTCATGCATGTTGTGAGCGCGTGCCATTCAAATATAAATATATTTCATTAAATTTAATAAATATATTTTCAATGTGTAATTTATTGTTTGTACTATATAGTGATAGATCTTTTTTCCCTTTGGTCACATTCCCTTTTTTCAGATCTATTGTTATACATTTTTATTTTTTTTTTTCAACTGTGAGTGGCATTAATGGGAGTCAAGTTAAGCAATGTTCATAAGTGATAATTTGGCTGGCCGTCATTGTTAAATCCTGCTGTCAAACACTGACAGCGGTATTTAACACATGCCAGCATGGTGGGCCTTCATTTAAAACACCCCTCGGTGCGCCTGTGATGTGATCGTCGATGAATTGCTTTGACAGCAGGGTGTCTGAACACCTTCATACTTGTTATAGTAGCCTGTGGCCGGACTTCAAAGGAGACTGTGATTTTTCACTATATACAGCAATGCTATGGCATTGCTGTATATAGCACAAGGATTGTGCCTGTACCGTCCCTGGCTGTTTAACCCCCTTAAACGCCATAATCAATATTGATTGCGGCACTTAGGGAGAGGGATCACGCTCTCCCTCCCCTCCAATCGGGAACCCCCCGTAATGTAATCACAAGGGCCGGATCGTCCCCATGGTGACTTGAGATCGTCATGAAGCTTCAGGGATCATGCTTCCGCATGATTGCTGAAGTTTGTGAGTGCAGCTCTGGCATCTGCGATGTATTGCAGTGATCGCGCATTGCAGTACAATGCAGCTGCGTTCAGAACTGTGAAAAGTAATGTCCCTTATAGGGACTAAGTAAATAAAAAAACAAATGTAAAAATATATATATAAAAAAAATCAGAAAATAAAGAACAATAAAATGAAAAAATATTCCAATAAATACTTATATTTCTGTAAAAAAAAAAGTACACATTTTGTATTGCCACGTCTATAACAATCTGATCTATAAAACACTCACTAGTTAACCCCTTCAGTGAACACCGCAAGAAATAAAGAATACAGATGGAAAAAAAAGTGGAATACGATGCAATCAACAAGTCATATAAATAAAAATGGTATTGTTAAAAAG